>NC_135507.1:26928161-26993161 GCF_052857255.1 Amblyomma americanum | reverse complement strand
TTTATATTCGTATGATTTCGCATGTTTTGAAGAGTGAATTCGATTATCTTGCCAACCATAAGTATTCCGTATTTTTATAGTGATGGAAATCTACAGAGAATACCCTGCCCCGAAAAGGGAGTGCTCTTGAGGACAGAATACTCTCTTTTTACTCACATGTAGACTTATTCCTGTTTTTAGTGTAGCGAAAGTGCTTCTGGGCCCATGCTTCAAAACTGGCACTAAGTTAACCAAAAACTAGGGGGGCGCTCAAGTCACCATAAGAGTGGAATGCGAGAGCATTTCGCATTTGTGGCAGCTTCTGTTGCAACTTGTGTGTGTGTTTGCGTCAGTCTCTTTCCAATTGTCGGCCCATAAACTGCCATATTTGAACTGCTAGCTGCAGTAGCAGGTACCTGCTTTGCTGCACTCTAAACAAAAGGATTAAAATGGGAGTAAAACTGTCTTTTTACTCCCATATAGCTGTATTTGTGTTTAGAGTGTGTGGCGGTGCCGACATTTGCATATATAACGTTTTTTCTAACTTTTGATTTCGATCTTTTATCTAGGCTGCTGTCTAGAAACTATAGTCGGATACAACTTAAGTCTGCAGTGAAGCTTGCCCACATTCAGGACCGGCACACAGAATTCCTCCACGACAAAAAAGTAGTCCGGTGTTAAAGCTTCTCTTGAGACCTAAACAAGAAGCTAATCACGAGAAAAAAGTTCTGAGCTCTAGAATGTTGATACCTACCTTGTTTAATAAAGTCGAACATTAAAAAGATAATTTCGTTTAATTTTGTCACTGGCTAGCGGAGTGATACAGTACGTCGCGGACCGTGGCCCGGTATTAACTGCTGTTTTTTTTTAAGTTCTATCCTACTATAGGTGGCGCCATCTGCAGGCGCACCGCGCAGCTGGCGTGCTGTCACGTTCACTGGACCCTGTCACACTGTATGGCCACGCTGTTCATGCGATGCACACGCACCTAGCACTGCGTGAGATGTAAAACCGCGCCTTCAAGCGTTCCCACTAAGGGTGATGGACACTTTAGACTAATTCTCCACATTTGAACAACGCGCAGGGCGACAGTGGAGGGCCTCTGGTGTGCCAGCTGAGCCAGCCTGCGCCGTCTTCCAACTGGACTCTGGTGGGAATGACTAGTATGGGAACCGAGGTGACGGGCTCCAGCACGCTGTGCGGAATGGCCTCTAGCACCATCTGGAGCGGCGTCATTCCCAACCGTCGCTGGATTGATCGCGCGCTGCGCTCTCTTTGAGCACGATACCACCTCCAGATGGCGCCACATGCCGCATCTCATCGGCTTTGCGAGGGACGCAACACTGGCGCGAAGAATAGGTAGAGATGAATGGAATAAACGTTTATTTATGGCGTTGAAAAGCGGTTACGTTCTCTGGGAGGCGGGATGGAGGGCTGATGCTGTAGATGTGGCCCGCTTTAGTCGGCTTGCCTGCTTTTATTTTAAGCCAGGCCTGTCGCTTCAGCCGCCACCATCCCTTTATTTCTTTGGAGACATGACTTTTGCAGTATACTGCATTAGCAATATTGCTATAAAAACCAAACCGAACACATGAAATCATTGCAAACAATTATTCAGACCTTCAAGAAATATCCAGAGCACTTCTTGTCATCATCACCTTTGAGGACTTCTAGGCCCTGGTTTTCTGGTCCAGAATGTCTTGCGTCAAACCACAAGAAGAAAAAAAAAATGGCGGACGATTGAGTGTGGTTGAGCCAAATGTGAATTAGGCTCGCTTGCACTTCAGTTTTTACTTCGGTTCGAGGCTCGGTTTTTAAGGTCAAGAAGGCTTCAGACAAAGATCGGCAAAATCGGACATACGCTCCCCCTTAAGGGTATGACGCGTTATCCTTGTGTTAAAGCCCATGCATGCCGAATTCGTCATTCTCAACAGATCCCTGCGAGTCCTCATACCACTCCTCGTGCATATTGCTTTTTTTGTGGTTTACCGTGCATATGGCTTACATGCGTCAGTCAAGGCTATCATGCGACAAAGATTCGAACCGACGACATATGCACCTTCAATTGTATGTCTTCCCAGACTTTCGTATAAAAATTGTGATGCAACCGTTCCTCGTACAGTGTTCCGGGTGGTGTCATATATGCTGGTGTGTGTGTTTGGGTGGTGTCATGCATCACGCCAGCGGAAACGGTGCAGACAGTGGAGCGCACTGCCTGCGGCGCGCCATTTTGTGCCTGCCATTTCATTGCGGCCGGTTGTGTGTGTGCCCTTGCAAAGAACAGCGAACCATCAACTCTTTCGCATTCCCACATGTAAGCAGTCGTGTCCGCCGAATTTTTTTAGCAGTGCAAAGGGGAAAGGAAGGCGTGGTTCTGTCAGCTGCGCAGGCACTCCTCTTGCGCCCTGGTGATTGGAACACGTGAAGAGCTTGGTCAGCAGCTGACGGTGATAACGGCTATCCCTATATCTCAGAAGCTGGCAATGCGGTCAAGTTTAGCGACAAATATCGCTGTTCTTATATCTTCATTTCTGTACTTTGCCTGAAGTTTCTTTCTGCCTCACAGTTATTGCTAGCGATATCGGGAGGCGAGAACATCTTGCAAAGCTGCCCGTTAACTGCGGCCAAGCCAAAAGAAAATCGCCATCGGTGAAGGGCACCCGCAGCAGGCAAACCGGCCCTGCCCTTCTCATCTCGTTGGGATAAACAACCGCCACGTATCGCCACAAGCGAGCTTGGAGGAATCCCGCGTGGGGGAGACAAAATAGCTATTAAAACTAACACTCATCAAATGAAAAAATAAAGAAAGAAGTTGACGTTCCAGGGCCCGACTTGTCTCTCGTTCATAATCGAACACAATTTGGCAAGTGTTAGCTTTTTTGCTGTTAAGGTTCTTTATTTGTCAGGCAGCACACCGCTACAGAGCTTGACACCTCTGTTCTGCGCACTTCCTTTACAATCTCGGCGTACAAATGTATATGCTGCTTTGTTCTTTATTCGCACATATTGTGCACGTCACACAGTCTACACAGAGTGGATAAATATAAGACTACGGAAATAATAAAATATCCATGGTTAAAATCTTCGTAACATATGCGATCATGTGAGGTAAGTCCGGCTATAAAATCCACGGTTAAAAAAACACGCTGCTCAGTAGTACACAGGTCGGAAGTCACGATATTAAATGCATGCACAGCTTCGTCCATTGAAGCACACACCCTAGAGGCTGCTCGGCGAGACAATCTAAAGTGCCTCTGTGGCCGGTGACGCTTTACATAAAACGCTATGGAGGGGCTTCGAGACGAATATCCCCAAGTCCGAGGTCAGAGTACGGCCAACCGCGTGCCGACAGGAACAGGACGCGTCGGTCACCGGTCGTCACGGGCCGAAGAGAGGCGGTCCCTGTCCAATCGCGGAATAGAGTCGTAGCTGGCCGCAGAACCGGCCGCCGCCATGCTGGCCAAAAGAGTGTTTAGTATCTTCTTGAGCGCCATCCCAGGTTCCTCGGCCGAGCCCTGCTGCTGCTGTTGCCGCTGGGTGTCGAAAAAGCGCACTGCGCTCTCACCCGTCTCCTCCAGGACACTAGCCGACTCGTAGGCCTCCGGCTGATCGTCGCACACTGCCTGGAACGCCGCGCCGTCGACGAAAGGCTCGCGGTACGCATCCTCGCTGCCAAAGCCGCACGTGTACGACTGCTCGAAGCCGGCGCTGCCCATTAGAGTTTCCAGGAGCGAGCCAGTGGCCCGCTTGCCACCGCCGCAGCAGGAGGAGGTCATGTTCAGCAGCTTGCGGACCATGCTGCGACGCTTCTCAGCCCCGACTTCGCCGTCGCTGGATGTAGACCTTGGCTGCAGGTCGACGAGGACGTAGCGCTGGTCCAGTATAACAGCGTGCGCCCGCTCCACGTGCGAGGTCAGCTTCGCCAGCTTGGCCTCCCGGTGTCCGCACATGGGGCAGGTGTAGGTCTTGACGAAGGCCAGCTGGTGGCTCTTGAGCTGGGCGCCGTTGGCGAAGCGGGTCTTGCACTGGGAGCACACGAAGGCATGCGGGTGCAGGGCGCCGCAGTGCCTCTGGTACGAGGCCCGGGTGAAGAAGAGCTCGCCGCAGCATCGCGCCAGGGTGTGGACGTCTCGGTGCATCCTCTGGCAGTGCGATGCCACCGCTGCATTGCTGGACATCGGAGCCAGGCACTCCGGGCAGCGGACGTCCGCGGTGGGCGCTGCATTGTTGCTGCCGCCGCTGGAGTCCATGGAAGAACTCTTCAACGGCTGTCTAGAGCGCTGTGCTGTTGAACAAACAAACCCAAATCTTCACTCAGCTCAGCTATTGCTGATAACTGTCGGTGCAAATTGTGGATCTATGCTACTTAACTGGCTCCAGCGCAAACATTGCCTCTAGAACTGTATACCCGCTTCAAAATACCCCTTCCTTTGTTCGACAGGGCGGCGTTCGAGCTCTCTATAGGCAGGCATGCTGACGACTGTATGTGCAAGTTGTAAGGTTACACTTCGGCTGTCAACTCAGGGGAATTATTCAATTTTCTGGGGACCGGAATATCATCTTCAAACATACCTTGCTAAAAATATGCTCTTCCGTTTCCGCTATGTATCCTCTCTCGGATAAATTAGGGCTCCGTCACACCATCAATGTTACCACCTTTAATACGACGCACAGAAGCGCTAAAACTGCGCACGCATGCAAAATATACCAAATGGTGGTGGATTTAAGGAGAATTAAGAAATCGTGATCTGACAGTCGCTGTAACTTGTCTCAAGAAAAATCGCAGTTAAATTCGTATCTTTAGCGAAAACTATTGGTCAGCTTTCTTTCGTCCTTGCCCTTTTGTGCTAAAAAATGTGAATTTAACCGTGACGCTTTTGAAGGGTAATACGACTCACCAAAAGTTCGCGCGATCTCAGGGCGCACTGTAACCGTGCGAAACATAGCAACGAACGTATTTTGAACGTAGCCCTAGTCAACGTCAATAGACGCAAACACATCGAGCGTTAACTACGAAACACACGCACGGCTTGGAGTGCTACGGCTTGCTGTAAATTGACCTCACCTTCACAGACCGCGTGGAGTGCCGCTATTGCTAGCAAACTGCAATGTTCCTTCAGTATCCGTTTAAACGCTTCTGGGCGGCGGAAGCCTGGGAATAAGAACGCACAATTCGCGCAAGCGCGTGGAGATCGTGGTGCGAACGCGCTGCGCTGACGTGCATATGTGTATGTACAGTGCCAGACAGCCCGCGGCAGGAGATCGGATAACCGCGAAAGATAGCGCTGCTGCTTCGGACTCCAAGCTGGCTGGAGATTAAAGCGGGCTATCAGCACCAAGGGCTTGCCTTAACAGTGATGGCTCAAGCTGATTTTCGGCGGGTACGCTTGTCACCCAAGGCGCAAAACAAACACCATCGCTACATATCGCCTACAGACGTAAATCGCGGCAGTCGTCCTAGAGCTTTGCAAGTTTCACATCCACAAAGCTAAGCAGTAAGGATTACGTCGGAACATAAAACAAAACATGGCGTTCGATTACCAACCAAATGGGCTGAAGAAGTACCCGATCAGCAAGGTGACAGGTTTGAATTTGACGCCCTCCAGCTGGTGACGCGCAGTTTAAATCAAGGTCGCTATTCATCATAACTGAATACCACGCACCTTGAACATCTACCCGCAAATCCTTTGCTTAAATATCAGCGCATTGCTTGACCATATACATATTCATATCTGCATATTCTGGCGGCAGCTGCAGTGCTTAGAAAAAAACAAAAGAAAAAGAAAACTGATTTAAAGTTGCGTGTAATGGTGTTAGCTGATGCCTAAGCTCTTAGCGCCTGCGTCATGCACGTACTTACCTTACTTGTGCCTGCTACCTTGCAGAATAGTACTACAGGAGACATTATATTCATTTTATTACTGAAGGAGTACCGTCGGTGAGAAGTCCGGAACTAAAAAAAAAAATGAATCCGAAGTAGGTGCACATCCAATCCGATCCATTCACATCCAATCGTAGCCGCCCGGCGTCGGCACGAAAGCTGTGTGCCGCTAACTGCGTGTAGAACGAACGTCGAGCGCATTCAATAGAGCAAGTGTAGGGAAACAGTTTTGTGACAAGTATTTATATTTTCCAACAAACTTCAATCCTCTTGCTTACAAAGATGTCGGGCGACGCCAAAGAAGGTGTTTTCACTATTGACGGGAGCGTCATGGAAGGCGTGAGTACGGGGCTGCTCTCGCGTACCGAAAATATCCTAAAAATGCAGACCTTTTGCTTCTTTTCACTTATATGCTAGGCCGGGGTGTAACGTCACCTGTAGTTCGTTTGCTTCTTGTCTTTTCTTCCCGTACGTTATGCACTTCAGAATTTTAATTACCTCGTTTGGTTCATTTTAATTCGCGATAATTGTACTGCATCAAATGACTCTACCATTGGTTTGAGAAAGCGCTGATGAAGCTAAAACTATTTGACTGCCATGTCAGCGCGCTTACGTTTTTTTCGAACATGTTAGGGAACTGGCTTACGGACGAGGATAAAACGAATTACGTTGTTAGGCATTATTTACTTGTTTAACTCTTTTGACGTCTTCGTTTCTCAAGGGAGGGCAGATACTGCGGATGGCCATAGCATTCAGCGCCCTATTTCGGAAACCTATACGGGTGACCAATATCCGTGCTGGAAGGAGTAACCCGGGCCTGAGGTAACGACACGAACGCCTGTTATATGTTCACCAGAAATTTAAACCTAAATTTTTCATTACCCCAGGCCTCAACATTTGACAGGCATCACTCTGGTGAGAGACATCTGCGGCGGGCGCCTGGAGAATGCCCACATCGGTTCCACAGAAATCACGTTGTATCCGGGCCCCATCAGGGGTGGCGAATATTCTGCTGATACTGGGACAGCTGGGTAAGAACGGTGTAAGATCCTTCAATTGGTTCCATCTCTTAACAAGAACACCCGGTGGCCATGCGAAGTGCTGCTATTTTTAATTGCAGAATGCTGTAAGTGTTTGTCAGGGCTTCCCACTTTGTAAAGTGATGCACATTAGCCAATCCCTAACTCGCCTGTAATGGTATCAGTATAGCATTTAATACCAACCAAAACGCTGCTAAAACTTGCTTGCAAGATGTTGAGTTCCTGCATAGAGTTTTTGGCCTTTTCTTAAGCAGTTTTTGTCATGATGTATTCGCAAGTCTCAAAACATGAGCCAAAATAAAAAGCAAGGTAAAGCAACATGTCCATAATTCTAAGATGTGCCAGGGATTCTTTGTACTTCACCTTGTGTTACTGCCGAAGCAGTTAATCGGTAAATTCTGATTTTTTTAAAATGGGATAAAATGGGATGGCCCACACTTGCAGCTTGCCACGTTTTTGTGATGGAGAGATAGATTCAGCATTAGCATTAAGTCCTGTGTACTTCTATGTTTTCTGGGAATGTTTTTATTCTGTGTTCTTAACTTGGTGACATTGACAAGTATGGGTTAAATAGTTCATAATTAATTTAAGGCTGTGGTGTGCTTTATTTACATATTTGAAGGTTATCAGTGAGCAGCAAGTAATAATGTAGAAGTGCTATTATGTGTGCCCAAGTTTTTGTGACTTGAAATGATGTTTCTTGCGTGCTGACATCTGCAGTAAGAGTGCACCCATATCTGTACTAAATCTTCAGGCACCTATGTTGTATGTGGACATTTTCTTACTGTTACACATTACATTTAAAGCAACATAATGCATTCCAGCAAACATATACTAGGTGGAGTAGCAGGTGGTGGGTATATTTTTGGGAGTCTCTCTGGAAGGGGGAACGTGGAAACCTTTGTTGTAGAGCTATGAGGAAATTGTATTACAATTGTGTTTAGAAATTCAGGACAGGATTTGGGACAAGCTTTGTCGGCTCTGTATAAGCACTTATTTTTTAATCTTTAGTCACATTTATTTAAGAATAACAACATGGTGTGGTAGCATATGTGGTCGTCTTGTTGATTGATTTTTTTTTTTTGTAAAGCATATTTGCAATTAGAAGCAGGTTGGGATAGGATAAATTTTAGACTGGTTTCCTTGAAACTGGTTTGCATTGGGAGATTTGGCAGACAAGTTCTAGCTGGAAATATGCGCTGCTGTATGTCTAATGGATGCCACTGTTACTATAGTCGGATACAACTTAAGTCTGCAGTGAAGCTCCGCCCTTATTCACCATGCAGAGAATCCCTCCACGACAAAAAATTAGTGTGCTGCTTATATATTTTTCGTTACTTAAACAAGAAGCTTACCACAAGAAAAAAAATTATGAGCTCTACAATTTTGATACGGGAATCGTTTGATATAGCCAAACATTAAAAAGCTGATTTCATTCACTGTTGCGATTGGCCAGCGGAGTAATACAGGACGCAGCGGACGGCGGCCCAGTGTTACGAACCGCTGTTTTTTTAAGTTTTATCCTACCACAGCACCATTCTTGGACATATGCTCAGTTATGGCGTCCCTCATACAGGTGACAAGAAAAGTATCTGGAACACGGAAGTCATAGAAAAGGCTGAATTTGCTTGCTGCCTGGAGGCGTGGTCTGACATTGTTGCAATGTGCAGGTTGTGCAAGGAATTGTAGAGGGCCCCTTTGAGCTCCTGGCAGCGTGCATAGATTGCTAAGTAATAATCTTTAGGGTTTCTGCATGGAAAAAAACTTGCATGACCATCTATATAATTTTCTTTTAGTTGCAGATGTCTGGTGCAGTTTGTTTGGCTGTATGCCAAAGCGGTCCGAAGCAGTACATATGGCATTCTGTGTGCTCTAGTCTAAATCTTTATATGTGCATGTACTATATAAACCAACCACAACCTGTAAGCTTGCCTATCAGACATTCGTTCGCCCACAGCTCGAATACACATCACCCGTATAGTCCCCCTATCAGGCTTATCTAATAAATTCCCTTGAGATAGTTCAGAATCGTGCAGCACGTTTTATTTCAAGAAATTACGACCGTCACTCGAGCGTATCAAACATTAAATCATCACTCTCTCTTTCTACATTGAAATCACGGAGAATAATCACACTAATCTGCTTATTTCACAAGGTGGTCTCTAATGCCAGTCATTCAACACTGCCTCTTGTACAACCTCACCGCACATCACGTCATTTAAACAACCATTTAAGCTTCCAGTGCATTTCTGGTAAAACCGCAGCATATAATTCATCCGCATTGCCGCAAGCTATCATCCACTGGAATGGTCTTTCGGAACACATTGTCAACGTTCGTGATACTGTTTGTTTTAGAGCTGAAGTGACCACTATTTTTCTAGTTACTAACATGTCATTAACTATTGTACAAAGAAGTTCTTGTGTTTCAGTGCTCTGCACTAACAGTCAATAAGCTACTCGTTCGAAGTAACCATCATATTTTTTAGTAACTAACACGTGAATAACTATTGTATAAAGATGTTCTTGCATTGTAGTGATGATCTTGCGTTGCTGCCGAAGTAACCGCCATATTCTGTAGTCACTAACTATTGTATAAAGATGTTCTTGCGTTGTAGTGATTGGTACTAACAGTCAACCAGCATTGTATAGCCATGTTACGCATGCTCCTTACCTTGCCGCTATATTTGTAATCTCCCCTTCATGCAATGCTCCGAAGCTTGGAGCCTGTGAAGTGACTTGATTAAAAAGTAAACTCATGTAAGGGCTGCACATTTTCAAAAAAATTGGGTGTGAATTTGGAGTTTGCAGTTCATACAGAAATTAAAAAAAAAGGAATGTAGGACCATATTTTTTCCTCGGTTATCTAGTTCAAAACGGGGTGCAGTCCATACACGGGGGTAGCCTTAATACGAGATTATACTGTTTTTTTTTTGTTTTTTTCAGGAGCGTTGTGCTGCTTCTTCAGGCTGCCCTGCCATGCTTACTGTTTGCTGACAGACCTTCAGTTCTGCGTCTTAAAGGCGGGACAAATGCAGAGATGGCTCCTCAGATTGACTACACACTATCGGTAATTTCTCGGGAAGTCCACCTCTGATGTTTTGCAGTGTGCATGGCCTTGATCACCTATACTCTATTTCATTCATAGCAGGCGGCACTGCAGAGGCTGCGGAGTAGTGCATCCGCGAAACCACATTACTCTTCCTTGTATGATCCATTCTTCTTGAAGCCTAGGTGAAATTTTGGACGAAAACAAAAAGTGGTATGAAACGAAGTGGTAGCACTGAAAATCATGGCCGAAGCTTTGAGGTGCTCAGTGTTCGGGCCCTCTAGCTATAATTTTCACCAGGTGTGGAATACTTTTGAGGTGTGGATGGAGTAAGAGCGATTCTCCCTACCAGCCGCGTGTCATACCACCACATGTCATTCTTGCTTCTTGTAGTCTTGGTGAGTTGCAGGATGAAAATGTGGCAGAAGGTAGAATGAAGTGCTGGAGGTTACAAGTCATGGTAGTTGAGATTTGTCACAACGAAATATGCTTGTGTTCACCTTGCTTGTATGTCAAACTACTTAGCCCTACTTAGCCTGCGCAACCAAGCACTCTAGCTTTAGCAGCATTGACTGCTTTGTATGAAACAGTGTATAGTAACAGGTGCTTTTTATGCTTCAGTTACTCCTTGCTATTGCTTGTCAAGAGTGTTACTACGTGTTTGATGTGTTCTCTTGATGTGAGATCACATGATAGATATGAAAATGGCTTGAGCTGAAAACCCAGCCAAGAGACGTACAGTCTGCTGGGGGTGTGCCAAAAGTTACGTTTATTATGCGACAGCGTTAAGCTCATGTTCAGTGGGGAAGCAGCCATATTTGTTGGCGTGTTGAGAACATCCCAATCGGTCAAGAGGGTTGTGACTGCACAAAATCTGTGAAATGAAAATGATTAAAACCTGAGTTAAATTGTGATTATGAGGTCTTAGCATGGCTCAGATGTCATTATGGTATGTAAGATTGTAAAGTAAGGTATTACTTTGAAAATAAAATTGGAATAATTACTTGCAAATCAAATCCGTCATCCTTGGGTTGCAAGTCGGACAAGCTACCTCTAGGCCATTGAGGCACATTTGTTCGACTTGGTTGAAGGGAGACCTTGTGTGTCTTGTGGTCTAGTATGCCTACGGATGTATGCTAATGGGTATGTGTAATTAGAGATCGGCACTAATTATGAAAGGTGCAAATAACCATTAACGCTGTCGGATGGTAGGCTTAATTTTTTCTATTCATTTGATGAGGAGTGGCTGTAGTTACTTCACAGAAAACTGTTGTGCATACAGGAACCTAATGCTGCTGCTCCAAATGAAAGACTGTTCTCTTTTCGGTAAACTGAGTACACTATGCTAAAAACTGTTAAAACCTTTGAAAGCTTTAGTTCATGCCAGTTAGTGTAGCCTGCAAAAGGGTATTCAATATGAACATGACAGGTTCTTGCACAGCCAATCAGGGGTTGCCATTGAACTGCTGTGTTGATCTGAAGTGACAAGGAAGTGCCCAGGTGGTGCATGAGCACATGAAGGATAAGATGATGATTGCAGCCATGAGGTTTCATTAAAAGTACACACATGACATGCTGAAGTAATCTCTGCCATTTCTGTGGGGGCAACATTCTTTTGTAGATTTTTTGTTTTAGTTAGTAGTCTAACTGCATGTTTAAAATGGAGCTGGGATCTTTGTAAACAAGAAACTTTTTGCAGATGCTCTTCAAGCTTTGATTGCTGCTCTTACCTTTCATCTGGTTTGGTTTGGTTTATGGGGTTTAATGTCCCAAGGCGACTCAGGCTATGAGAGATGCCATAGTGAAGGGCTCCGGAAATTTCGACCACGTGGGGTTCTTTAATGTGCACTGACATCGCACAGTACACGGGCCTCTAGAATTTCACCTCCATCGAAATTCGACCGCCGCGGCTGGGATCGAAGCCGCGTCTTACCTTTCATCTGTAGATATTCTTCAACTGAATATATTTTGCTTCCATTTATTAATTTCATTCTGGTGGGCCCATAAAAAATGAATGGCTTCATATGGAACTCCCTGAATTCATGAATTTGTTGCTTTGATAATTACTGGAACTTCTGCACCTTGTACATTGTACCTTTCACCAATTAAAATAAACTATGCCCGTACAACTTCCTTGTGGGGCACCTGAAATCCAAAATAAGATTGTTATAAATGAATGGCAAACAATTTGGAGGGAACACTTAAGCTCAGTTTTAAGGCTGTGACGCGGTAGCGTAAATGGGTTACTGCCTATGTAGATAGAACTGGTCATTTTCTATTTTACATTCATACATTCCTGTGAGTCCTCATGCCACACCTGGCGCAGTGATGTCGCGGTTAAGCGACGCACCACTGCCCTGCGACGGCAGTTGCTGCCACCAGTGGGGCTTGCGCTACCCAGGTTGCTGTCCCTGTGCAACCTTTCGCGACCAATCATTAATTTAATTGCCACCTGCCACGGTGGGCAATTTGTTCACAATCTGTTGGGCAGGTTGTGGTTATGGCACAAGGTCAAATGACCTTGATGGCCCACCTGTACCTAGGTTGCTTCTCTGGGGATTTTTTTTCGTGGATTTTTTTTTCACGGCCAGGGACAACGGCAGCGGCTTTTCTGTGATTCAGACTCCTTAATGTTGTTGCTTTAAAGCTACATTATTGATTGCGCTCAAAAGAGGGCTATTTTTTGGTCATTTAGGGCTTGCCATTAAAGTTCGCTCCTCATGCGTGCCATGCTTGTGCAGGTTGACCTTTCCTTGATGTAATTACACAACTGACTGTGCTGCCTGGCATGTCACGCAGGTGTTCCTGCCCATAGCAAGGAAATTTGGAGCATCCTGTGACATCAAAGTCCTCAGGAGGCAAGTTTGAGAACACTTGTGTAACTTGTCAGCATGTATATGTTTTAATGATTTACTGCTTTTTGTCTATGCTCATGTGAATTTCAACAGTTGAAGGGCACTTAGTTCTCAAGAGAAGCCCTACCCTTTTTATAATTTTTTTTGCATATGTATGCCATGCTCGTTTTGCCGCTAACACCTACTGTATAGCCCAACAACAGATCATACAATATCTGTAATCATTATAGGGACTCTGAGAACAAACTGAAGTTGGCCTGTATCTATAGGTTACCACATTCTAAAGACAAAGAGGCCACTGTCACTGAAAACTGAGCTTTTATTAGGTAGAAACAACAAAAATTGATATGTAGGTATTGCTTCCATTGGCCATTTCCACAAGCAGACTACAGTTATATATAAAAAAAATTATATGTAACTCTCTGACAGCAGGCTACACCATCATTCACTTCCAAACAGTGATCATGGGGTCATTTTCATTCTTGATATCAGATGAGTTTGAATTGAATAGCAGGAAGAAATAATCTTAGGGGCCACAGATGCTCTGCCTTAAGGGCATGACGCAACAGTGTTAATGGGCCCATATAGGAGGAATTGGTCAATCTCTACTTTGCATTCATAGAGCATGGGCAGTCCCCATACCACTCCTGGTACGGATGTAACCCCGTCCAGGCAGGTGGCTGCTTCAAACGCAGCCACCAGTGGGGCTTATGAGACCCAGGTTTCTCCTCCTGAGCAGTCTCTTCTGTCCAATGATTAATTTCACTGCAATCTGCTACGGTGAACAGTTTGCTCACAGTCCAGTGGGCAGGTTTTGTTATCATGAGGTCACATGACCCTGGTGGCGGGGGGGGGGGGGGGGCAACTGATTCCCAGGGGATTTTTTTACTCACACTGCTGCCACTGGGTCTTCCGCTGAACGGGACCCTTAACGCTGTTGTATTGTAACGTTCGAAGATTAAATACGAATTTCTGAGCATTAAATGTCTTTTTTTGCTGTCAAGTAAACAGCATATTAACAAAGCGCCAAAGAGTTGAATTTTACTGAAAACAAAAATTGTATAGAGTCGTCCCCAGTGGCCACAAGGAGCCAAGAATCAAACTTCACTAAAAAAAATTGTATGGAGTTTTCTTCAGCGTGCCTTTAGAGCATTTGTAGTACATGCCAAGTGCAATGCCTTTATCTGGGGACCTGCAGGCCATAGTGCCTCTAAGGGGCCAACATGCTTCAGTGCTTTCAGAAGCATGAATGCATCGTCATTTTAGTGAATTATTAAATGCTTACAGGAGACTGTTGTGCAGAATTGGTGGGGACAGAAATTCTGCACATTGTGTGCAGTGCCGTTTTGCCGCAAGTTTTAATGCCACCATGGGTGTATGTCATCTTTTAACTTTTTGCTTTTTTTCTCTCTTTATTATTCCGTTCCTGAAATATTTCCCTCTTTTCTTGCTTTATCTTCCTTTTCTCCTCTCCTCCTCAATGAGGGAAGTGACGACGATAGCTTTACTGCATTTCCTAGCAATCGAAGTGAATGGGGATGTTGGACACCACTTAGCTTGAAAAAGAGTTCTCATACAGCTAGTATGCTCTAAAGCTGTGCAATAGTCCTTTTCTGATTTTGGATGCTCTAGTCACATACATGGAGGGGGTTTTACCCATATACATTTTTTTTTATAGTCATCATCATTGTTCACAGACACTCTTGATCAGGCGATCTATTTATGACACTTTTGGCCAGTCCATCATGTATATTGTATTTGCTCAGGTAATAAGCGCACCCCTCTCTTTTGGTGTACAGTCTGCTGATCATAGTATTGAATGCTAGCAGGAGTGCTTATCGGAGTGCCGAAAGTACACAATACAGTAAAGTGCTCTGTAGTATGTCAGGACATATATACTTGATCCTGTGGGATGAATAGCTAATAAGAATGTTTTGCACAGAACTCAAGAACCAATGAAACCACACCTGGTCTCTAAGGGTTCTCTGTTCGATCTGCCATGCTAAAGATTTAGCAACTCTTTGCAGCTCAGCTATTATGGGCCGCTACAAAAATTATATGTGCGGCTTTACGATAAATATATGCACAGTGTTGTCGAGCATGGAACCATGCTGAAAAATCTATATTGTTAGAATGCGGGTCATACCAGGTGTTTTATTTCATCAACCTTGTTTTAGTTCCATTTTTACTACTATTTTAAATTTTTTCTGAATTTTACTCCATGTAATGAACGCACTGCCAAATTTTGAGGTCTGTTTTGTTTTAAAAGCATATTTATTATTTAAAACTAAAACTTAGAACTTAAAACTCGAAGAAGAAATCTGAGATTAAAATTTTTACACAATATTTTCTATTCCAAGACTGGTATAGACAGAACGAAATATTTGAAGCCGCCTTTCTATGTCTCAAAGCGAAGGGACCACAATTTAAAGCTCTATGAATTTCCTTTTAAAGGTGACATACTCCGATATTAGTTTTTTCTGCATACAGTTCGCGAATGGAATGCCTTGCCGGGACATATTGTTAATGTTGTACCAAATGAATCCTTTTTTCCTGCGTTAAATGCATGATTTCTTGTTTTGTGAATGTGCAAGTGCCCCCGTGCTGTAATGCCGAAAGGCGATGCAGGTACCAAATAAATAAATAAAACAAGTAAATGTGGTAACAGGCTGTGATGTGGGTGCAGGGGCTACTACCCCAAGGGAGGTGGCCTGGTCGAAGTTCACACGGAGCCTGCAGGCAGCCTTAGGCCGATCAGCCTCACAGAGCCAGGCCATGTGGTCGAAGTCAGGGGCAGGTCCTTTGTAGCCGGTGTCCTACCTGTCAGGGTGCGTGTCCTATCACGACTTGTTTTTCACTCATGCTTGGCGAGCTTGATTCTTAATTGGATGAATTCGAGCTGTTTTCCGAGCTGTCGACTCTTTGGGGAGAAGAAACAGTTATGGAGTCGTGCAACATGCATCTGTGCCCATAGCTGCAATGTAAATGCAGAACTAGGTCAGAGTGGCAGCTTTTGAAGGGTAAAGTGAGTTGTTGAAAGCAAGAAAGGGAATGTGTCTTACTGCCTTTCTTTAGATGGTACAGCAAAACGGATAAGCGATAAAAAAATGGGACCACTAAGATCGATAGCATTATTGCTCATGTGATAGAGAAAGTGCTGTGCATTCAATGGAATCCCTAAGTGTGGAAGAAGTTATTGCTTTTCTATGTAACCACTTAGGTGTGCTGAGACGGATGCTGATAATTGCTTGCCCCGGTATGCTTTAAGTTTGCCTGCCGAGCTCATCATTGCCTTCACTTCCCTTGCTGTTGATCAGGTGGCTGAAATGATGGCCAACACTGCGACTGCCGTCCTCAAGGAGCAGCTGCCATCGACGGTCACTGTGTCCGTGGAGCGCGTCAAGGAGCCCGAGGCGAAAGCATTCGGCACCGGAAGCGGTATTGTGTCAGTGTGCTCCCCTCTCCACTTGTCTCAATTTCGATGCCCTGTCAGAGAGCCCAGAAGGACATTTTATTGTGATATTGAAATCTGTTGAGTAAAGACAAGCATCAGGCTGTAACGTCGTGGAGATGTGGTGGCGCTGGCGTCAGCAGTGACTTTCGCTGCATAGGCAAGAGGCTAAACTGTCCGCATTCTGTGTGCCACACTTGCGTTTTTTTTAACGCAATTCGTGATGTGCCGGCAAATTGTGGTGCGATTGGTTGAGCCGTAAGGCAGAAAAAATGAAGCGTTGAAGTTTCCACGGGTTTATGGCTGTCAGATGGGAGCGATAGCAATGAGCAGCGGCTGTGGAGCGGAACAGGTTCGGTGACGGCTCGGCTTCATGGCTAGCATTGCATTTCTGCATTGAAATCTGATCAGTTACTTTGTGTCTCTTAATGTGCATGGTTTCTGTTCAAATGCGGGGCGAACAGCGCAAGAATCAACACCTGCAACTCATTTGCGTTCTGTTGTCCTCTCAGCATGAGAAGTTTAGACGCGATATTTTGTGTGCATATCACTGTAAGTTGACTGCAGGGAGCCCTTCTCAAATGCCGATCACCGAGACTATGTGCCGGCCCTCTCTTTGTGCAAAAAAGACAAAAAAGCGGCTGCTAGTCTGCTTCAACGTTCATAACAAGTTGCTAAACGTGACGTTTGAAGCAGCACTAGACGGGTGGCGCATAGTTATTTCTCTATTTTCACTTTTGCGAGCTTCAACAAATGTGCCTTTTCAACACCGGTGCTAGGAAGCGATTAAACGTCACTAGGATCTATCCAAACCTGTAATGTTATTTTCCAGATTGGCTGAATTTTCCCATTGCAGGTCAATCAGAACCTGACGAAAACAGAAAATACCACAAAAAAAAAAACACTGTGATCAAGCAGAAGGTGGTCATTTGAATGCAAATTAAAAAAAAAACAATGACTTCAAATATTCAGCTCGGCAAGGCGAACTTATTCGTTTGAAGCTCGAGAAAAATGTAATGTATGTGCTTGTGCAGTCCCCCCCAAATCCAAGGACGCAAATAGAGTGCATTCATGTGGACATTACCTGTGGAGCGAGACCTTGACCCCTGCCACAACTGTCAATTTTATCAAGAAGAATAAACTATCTAAGCACGCTGTGTGGTCGACAAAGTTCCGAAGAACAGAGAGATCGCATTTGCCTTATTCAAAGTGACTTTATGACTTAAGTATCAAGTAATTTTCCACATTCTCTGGAATGAAGTGGCTTGAAGAAAATGGGAAGCACAGCACAATGTTCGTCACACAAAAGATCTGCTTCGCGTCGTGCATTGCATCTTGCTACTTCTTGTACTACCAATAAGGTATGCTGTATTTGCCCATTTGTTGAGAACTGTAGAACACCAGTTTCTGTCTATACTTCGTGCTTTCTTGGTTTCATTTTATCAGTCAACATAGTCACCTACAGTAGCCGCACTGTTACTTGCTGCCATCTATGAGCAGTGAAGGAAGTTGTTGCAGTGCCCCGACTGGCAATTCAATTTGACAAACAGGTTGAGAAACTGCAGAGGTACTCTCCAGCTTCAACAAAATGCTTCCAACCACAAGCAGCATGCACACTATGAAATATTTGCATAAACGAGTTAGTTTCAAAGGTAGCGTCGCTTGGTACAGTGTAGGCATGAGTCATTTTTGCCTACTCCACGCGTTGCTGCCGACTTCAATGCTACCTCTGTTTACAGTGCCACCGTTCCAAACATTAAAAGCGTCATGTTTACAAACATGATGCTTGTCTATAGGAGCACACTTTCTCATCCCCTCTGTACTGAAATGTTTCTGTGTGATCTGCACTATAGAATTATTGGTATATGGAGGCTGCATGACATGAAAACCTGGATACTTTCCATATCCTTTCCATATAGTATGATGTATAGGTTGATCTGCGGTGAGCACGGTTTTCAGAGCACCCGTGTGTTTGACATGGCCGCGCACCAAGGCACTTGCAGAAGCACGTGGAAGGGGTGCTTCGCGTTGCGTGCGAGTTCATTTTTATGCGGGGCTGGGACGGATGCACTGGCACTTTGAAGAGCTCGGCCATACACTCAGGTGTTCACCGTAAGAGTACATATCATTGTTGCGAGGCCTAGCAGCTCATCTATAAGTACTGCAAGCTTGTAAAGTATAGCTTCTGTCCAGTCTGGTGTCCGAAAACACCACCTGACAGACCTTTGGCAGATACTGATCAAACTAACAAACATGGGTTTGGAATTCATTCTGGATGATGAGGTGACAAAGAAAAACAGTGAAGGCAGCAGTGAGCGTTATAACCTGGGTACATTATGAAAGGGAAGAACACATTTCTAGAGCATTAGAAAATTGGTTTCAGTTTTTGCCGAAAATGTTGCTTGCATCTTTTAATAACGCCACCTGTGCACCCCTGATGTGAGAGGGTTCTAGATCAGCAATGCATAAAAAAAGCATAAAAGTGGTGAGAAAGCATTGGATATCGTTTTAAGGATATGTAAATTGTATGCTTGAGTGTGTAGTCATTTGTTAGTGTGTAGCATGAGAGGGGCCACAGTTGCCTGAAATGAGCAGATATTGCTTGTTGTCACGAAGTGCTATGACAAATAAACTTTCTTTTTCACCTACAGTTTGCTCGCCAAGTCTTCAACGGGGCTGATACGTGCTGCAAGTGCATTGGGAAAACGAAGTGAGTGGGAATTTTTGCCAGCTATGTATTTACTGAGTAGAACAGAAGATTTAGAAAAACTGTCGACTATCGGGACAGGGAAGCCAATGGCCTTTACTGCTTCGAAAGCATTATGGTAAAGCTTCGGATTTCTAATAGAACAGTGTGCTGGAAACAGATGTGTGTGGTTGCACGTGCGTCCACTCAGCAATATCTCAAATGTTAAAAATTTGTAAAAGTGGAGAAAGGTAAACTATTATGTAAACATATAAACATTCTAATATAAATATTCTTTCGATATACTGTGGAAGTGTTATACAGTTCTACTGCTCTTCATAATAAGTAGTATCCTGAGTGTCAGGAAAGTCTTGACTTAAATTCTAATATAATTGCCTGGTGAAGTGGCAGAGCATTCAGGTTTAGATTTTTAATTTTATTCATGAAACAGTCATTCAGCCAAATGAATATGAGTAACCCTTCATAGTGGCTCAGTGGCTACATGGCATTTGTCTATTGATCCCTATATATCGGGATCTACTAATCCCAGCCGTGGCAGCTGCATTTTAGTGGAGCTGAAATGTAAAAATAGAAACTCCTGTGCTGTGAGGTGTTAGCGCACATTAAAAAACCCCAAGCAGTCCAAATTAATCCGGAGCCCTCTGCTGCAGCATGTGTCATTCGGCATGTTAAACATTAATTACCATACCAAATGGGTATTAGTACTACAGTGAAGTGGTGTGAACAACAATAGTGATAAAGAGACATTGAGCCCCGGTGTGGTGTTACTCTTGACTTGTCTTGAAAGGGTGTGATATGTGCGCATTTCACTGCTAACGGAGCTTTCTTAGTTTTAGCAGAAATTTTGTAAGTGTCAAGTACTAATGACGTGACATAATTGACATCACACTTAATGCTTCGAGATGAATACCGTTTGCATGAAATAGAAATTTTCTCATTTACTTAAAGGAATATTTGCCAAAATATGCAGCTTTCCATCCTGTACGAATGGCAAGGTAAAGGTGAGGGGTAGGCAGAGCATCTCAACAGCTTTGAAAAGACAAAATTCATAAGAATTTTGTTTAAAGTTCATGTGATAAGAGTATGTATCATATATGAAGCTTGTAGTTACATATAGTAGGTTATGCTGTCTGCTTCTCTTAGTAACGTTCAAAATTATTAGTGTAACAGATTTTTGGAAATAAATTTCAAGTTCTTCCCACTTTGGTAACAAATCTGCAGCTGCCAATAGTTCATTGAAGAACATTCAGTCAACATTCAAGTTGCTATAGGGGCTGTTTTTTGTCCCCGTTTCAAATCACTCTAAGATTGCACCTCATACTGCATGAATCTGGGCTGCATAAATTCTTGAAAGTGGCAAAAACTTTTTATGAGAGCATCTTCATTAACATTCCTTAAGTTACAGCTGCCTTCAGGTTGCTTCTTATATAATTGTGCCTATAATAGTGTAATAGTGTTTAGTGTAGGGGTGTAAGCCCTATTACTGGACTTTTTTAAAGGAGAAACGCCATCTTCATTCTTAGTAAAAAATCGTGTTTTGCCTCTCCCTGGCTGTGGTAATGTTTGTTCCACAGCAAAAGATACATTTATCACAGAAAAAATGGATTTAAATTTGGCCTTTTTTTTTGTTTTCTGCCTCTGAATTAAACTCATGACATTAAGATAAAAAAAAGACCATGTTCAATGCTTGTAAGCGAATAGCAGCATAGCCTTGCCCCAGAGATCCACTGACAAAAAAAAAGCATTCGTGTAGCTGCAGTTTACATGAAAAAATGGCTGGGGGGGGGGGGCAAGACCTGTATTCTGATTTTTTTTTTAACCTTTTCTAGCCTATAACAGCTCTGTTCTCAGTGAATGTAGTTGCTTTGTCATAAGAGCGGGATAACCTATTGGCAGAGGCCAACTTCCGTCTGTCCTCATCCTCCCTGACACATCAGGCATAGCTAACCAAAGCGACATGCTTTTTTTACATATGCTGCTTGGGGATATTTAGTAATGCAGAAACTTGGGCTAGTTGGATATTGTTTGAACTCATATTTTCTAGCGCTTAGTGAACACAAGGGACAAGCAAGAACACAAATACACAGGACGTACGCTAGTTGAAAGAAAGGGCCCATTGTACTAGAAATGATAGCGTACGTCCTGTGTATTTGTGTTCTTGCTTGTCCCTTGTGTTCACTAAGCGCTAGAAAATATGAGTGCTTGGGGATGAAGTAGTACTCACTGAAAGGTATTATAATTTAGCAGTCAATGTTTATCGGTGCTTTTCAGCCAAAACTATGAATCGTAGGCCCAGTTATGGGTAACAGATGCACATCAGCTGGCGGCATGTTCTGATGGTCATTCGTTCCCTGTGCAGATGTGATGGCAGAGGATGTCGGAGCAGCAGCAGCCCGAGAGCTTCTGCAGGAACTGGAGCACAACGCTTGTGTTGACAAGCACCTCCAAGATCAGGTGTGCTACATGTTGCAGCTACATAGCAGGAAACATATGTTCGAGGGAGGGCAATAGACTTTAATTGGAGATTTGATTTTCATGAAATAATGCTACGCTGTGCTGATGCCGCGAACTAGTCTAAAAATGATCAGCATGTTCAGGACCACACCATTTGCTCCTTCAAGAGTGCGTCACTGGCACATTCAGTCATTGTTACAGTCTTTCTATTAAAGGTTTTAAATGAACTTTTCCACACAAACGAGATATAACAGCCGCTAAGTGTTGTGCGGGTTTTCTGGTGCCAGCAATGCAGGGAGCGTGGAAACCAAGTTTTCCCGCTGTATTGGAACACTTGCAGGACCATGACAGTGCAGTTATCATGCACTGAGCCTGTATTTCTAAAAGGATGATTTTACTGCACTAGAAAGGATTACTTGTTACCAAACATCGCTGAGAACACATGGCTAACATACACATTTCAAGTGCGATGACTTTTGTGCAGACTTTCTCTGTAATGATAGGTCTTATTATGACATCAGTGTATGGTGATGTGCTGTTTTGTGGTCCACGTAAAGGGGGATGGGGTAATATTATTTAATTCAAATTCCATTCCTTTCTGATTTTTTTTTTTTTTCACTTTGTTGTTGCCCCCAAGCTGTTGTTTTGACTAGAAGCAGTCGAAGTGGACAGCACATCTAACATTTTTTGTATATATTGCTACGAAGACGACTAAGTTGGCAGCGGCATGGTACATGGCAGCAATGGTAGAGATATGATTTGATGCCCGCTGGCCTAGCGCGAGCGCTCCGTACCACGCCACTGCCAACTTCGTCGTCTTCGTAACAATATCGTTTGCAAAACTTGCTCAGTTGATGGTGAGCACTTCGTCCTGACCTATCTTCTTATATATGTCTGTCTTGTGGTGCTACAACACTATGCACCCTTACCAACTGGCCCAAACTTTCACTGTTACAGGCTGTCATGTAGGCGGATGATAACAATCGAATAGAGTTGAATGAACAGTGTTGTCGTAGCAGCCTTACATTTTTACATGCCTGGCATCGACTGTTAGCACACTGAGAGCACGAGGCACGGTTATTTGCTCTGTGAAAATAGTGGGCAAAAAAGGCGACTTCACTGTTCTTGATTTCTACCAGTATTAGCGATTTTTCACGACCTAGAAAGGGCACCTCAAGTTAACCAACATCTGAGGTCAGCTTAGGTAGAAACGAGCTTGTTTTATAATTTATAGATAAATTCGCACTTATTTATCAATAGTGGCAGCCTCTTGCTAGTCGAACAGCCTTGACAGATTCTCCTCTTTGACCGGGACCTCTTACCTGGAAATCGCAGGGTGTGGATGGTGAATGGGAAATAACCATAGCTTAATTAAATTAGCTTTGGCATCGTGATAATCGCTCGAGACCATTGGCTGGAGGGCCTCTTTCGAGGGGAATTTTCCGCTTTGTTCTGAGCTGCATCCGACTATAGTAAGCTTTTCTTTCTTCATTTCTGCACAATCACCATGACAGTTGCTGGCCCATGCTTGCCTGTAGTTTTAAAACGCAGAAAGCTGCGCTTCTAATTTTGTTATCTGTGCATTGTACACGCGTGGACCATCTACCACCCCACTTTGGCACCGGCCACTTTCAAATGCTAGACTGCAATTCCTTTGCACTCCCAATAAGTTAAAGACTGGCTCACATGAGGTTGCCACCATCAACAAACAAAAGCAAGTTTATTCGGAAATTTTAAAACAAGCACGATTCTACCCTGGCTTCCCAGAGAAGGAGTCCTTCATAACGTCGCCATACTGGATCGCTTGTAGTATTTCCTCTAGGTCGTGAAAATCGCCGGTACATTACCGTCTTGGTCATTGTCAACATTTGGGTACTGTATCGGTACTGTTAGCGGAGTCGCTTGGGATTAAAATTAAAATGGACCTTTTTCTAATAGTGCACTCATCCATCTGGTGTCCACCAGGCAAAACAAGCTTGCCGGTATAGTCTGGCTGGGATTCCTTGTATCTTTTCTGCGAAAATTACTTTTAAATGACAGAGTGGGCTTGCATTAGGGCACTAGTTAAAAGCAGTGCTGGCTTCGTCTAACCAGAGTAGATAGGCATAACCCATCTCTGAACACACCTGTCACGTACCCATCTCAATACCCATCTCAAGGACTTGGGCAGACCAGACTATGTCTTCTCGCTTGAGGCCTGTGCTTGACGAAACCATGTGTGCATATCTGTGGGCCAAAAATATGCTTGCACTGTACCTAATTACTGTCTCGTGGTTTGTCATGTTGTTTGTTGAACAAATGCTAGTCATTGGAAAAATTGGCAGTGGCTTAGCTCGGCTATGCCAGGATATACGTAGTGAGAGGTATGTTTCCCTGGCTGAGCTTGTCTTTTGGAAACTTGAATGGTGTGATCAGTCAAACGATGGGCCTTCACGTCCTCTTCTGTTGGTTCCCGTTGACTGGTGCCTTCCATAGGCTCCATCTCGGTGGCTATGCGGCACCTATTACGCTTGGCAGCCTAGCATCTCCGTTTGGCAACGCGTTCCTCTCTCTGTTCGGGCGTCTCCACTGCTCTCTCGCCTTCTTACGCTCGTTCTCTCTTTGTTGAGTAGCCAACTGCCAGGCGACAACCTCAGGATCGGAAAAGTTAATCTTCTCTTGTCTATACCGCCATTTAGCAGTGGCTGGACTCTCCTTCTCTGCATCCATGTCAAACGTTCTTATAAGCAATGCTGCGCATGCAATGCGCGTTTCGGGTGATAGAGCGGCGTGCGGCGAGGCGGCCACAAACGCGGCGCAGCTGTGGGGTCTCTCTGGTCACTATGGTATCGGCGCATGTACATAACTGCTCATCCGCGTGACGTCATGCTCGGCTCTGACGGTGGAGCGGGCGCGCGGCTGCGACGATAAAAAAGCGCACGCCACACCTTGCTCCTCTCCGGTTGCCATGGTAACGGCACATGCACACAACTGGCCTCTCCCTTGTACTGCGAAATGCTCGACTGGTAGCCCAGTGTAGCTCTCGCTACAAAACAAGTGCACTGAATTGTCCCCAGTCTTCGTGAGGCAAAAACACTGATGTGAAGACCACTGGAAAAAGGTCCACTGCTGCTTTCAATGCCTTCGCTTTGTTCTGAATATGCAAGATTTCCTTTGATATATGTTGCACAACATGTGAAATAAATTGCAATGCATCCTTTCTCTTGCATTGCTCTGTTCATCATTGCAGTTGGTTGTATTCATGGCACTTGCAAATGGAGCATCTAAAGTCCTATGTGGGCCGATCACATTGCATACTGAGACTGCGATATACGTTGCACATCAGCTAACACAGGTAAGCCGGTTCTCCTTGGGTGTCACTGCATGGTATTGCAATTGAGCGCAACTTTATTAGTCGCTTAAGTTTTCCCAAGCAGGTTATCCTGCTAGAAAAGTTTACCGGAAAATACTTTTTACCCATTGTGGACCACTTAGGATGGATACTGAAGGATGAAAATCACAGTTAAATAGTTTAGGAATGCATAGTACTATAGCTTTTGAGTCGTGGTACTGGGTTAAACGATGCCAAAAGTGTCGGGTGCGATGAGAAAGCCATACACAACGTGCTGTTTTATACCCCTGTCACACGGCATTCCTCGAAGGCCTTTCCAGCAAAGGCGCCTTTTTTCACCAAAGGAGCGAAAGCTTAAAGGAGCAGCGACGCAGCTACGTGGTGCAGCTCAAAGGTGAAACAGTCGTTCAGGCTTAGCACCCACTGCTGTGCTCGCGGCGGCTGAAGTGAGTGTTTTAAAATTGAACTGGGGTATTCTGTTCATTCGTTGAGCTCAGACAATTTTTTTTTGTTCATTGTAATTGCTTCCATAAAAGTACTGCAACAGCTTCTCTCAGCAGCAGGCTTTGTGTAATGCCTTGGCCGCCATGGGCACTCGGTGTTGCTGCAACACTTGCACTGTCTTGAAATCTGGGCATAAAATATAAACACCCGTACAAAAAGCAAAGCCAGACACAACTTTCGTATTTAAAAAAAATGTTTTCAAACATTGTTGGCTGTATCTCTTTTTATTGCTTTTATTTCCTGACGTTGGAGTGCACTGCGATCGCAGGTTCTCGAAGCCCGCGCCTTTGGGCTCCAAAGGTCTCTGACGAGCGCCTTCATCTCCAAGGCCCTTAGCGGCAAAGGCGCAACATTTGTGCTGTGTAGCTGCACTCCTTATGCCTTTGGATTTAGGGACCTGATTCTCAAAGGCCTTTGCGGTGCCCCTGTGACAGCGGTATTACATCAAAATCGTGAAGCCCCTGTGACCCTAGTTTACATTCTCATGAGTGTTTAGTATACGGAGCTTTGAAGTTCTGAGGGTAGCACAGGAATGTGCTTGCCATGCTGTCTGCTAGCCACCGCTGCTAGATTATACTCGTCACTTTAACATTTAATAGCATTTGATTTGAATGAGTTAGCATCGAATGTCATTGTCTGGCTGCCACATGGCATTATTCTTTGTCGTTAGGATCGAATGACATTCTCATTCTCATTCAAAATGAGTGCTTATTCTGCACCCCTGGAAAGCAGGGAAAAACATCACGTAGTGATAATGTGCACACCATCAAAGAAAGAAATTGCTATTTCAAGCATTTCGCAGCACTCATGTTAAGCTTTAGCTAAAAGCTATCTGTAGTGCAGGCTGTCCAAGAGAGTTGTTACCATCTCTCTTGGGGCCACTTCATGCGCCATCTTACTCATACATGCTTGCAGTTATCAAATTTGTGTTTGGCCAGTCTTGTCCTGACTTGCAAAGGATATGCACTGAAGTAGCGATGTAAAACCTTGAGCGAAACTGAATTAAAACTCGTGAGTTTCTATAAAAATGGCCTTGCAATATTTAACTACGTCATGTTACATCTTCAGTCGCTTTGCACATGCACTATTTTAGCTCTTTCTGTCAAGCTTGTCCTCTGATTGCCTTTGCCATGACTTGAGCGACATGATTTTTTTTCCGTGTAATGCCAAAAAAGGGCAGATGATTTTCAATATTGAATTTCATCTGCTTCAGAAAACTTTAAATTTTCCGGTGCGACAGAGATTTGGCTGGTGGCAGTAAAACTAGACCAAAACTTGTCACAAGACCAGTCTGGGGCAGGGAAGTAGGGACGTTCTTGAGTTCATCCGTATGAAAATTTGAAGAAGCCGTTTAGCTTTTCTTTGTCACCAGATGGTTGCACTCAGGTTGATGTTAAATGTAGTTACAGTAAAACCTCATTAATTCAATCTGTTAATGAGCAAATTTGAATGATTTACACGGTTGGCGTGACGCCAGCCAACGTCAGAGGTTTGTTAATTCAGACATAGCTTGGGTCGTAAGGCAGCCTATTGAGGTACGACCAGCACAGGAGGTGATCGCCCGAATATCACTCGCAAAGCCTGAATTGCATGGTACAATAGACAGTTTTAGCTGTGTGTACGCAACGGCTTAGCGTACGCAAGGAGTTTGCGGGGACGGTAGTGCGCATGCGCAGAACGCAAGCGCAAGTCCTGCGTCTTGCGTGCGTACGCTAGCCAGCGGACTTTGTGTTGCGGCGCTTGCTTGGCTTGCGTACGCTAACTTTGACAAGATGGCGGCGCCCTGCTCGCCCGCTTCGGAATAAATACATGTCACCGCTGGATTCTCCGACCCAATAGCTCGCTCAAATGGTAGCGGTTCGCTTTTATTTCGCCTACTCGTGCCCACACGTAGCGGTATAAGCGATAACTAGCCCCTGTTTTTCAGATAATTTGGTGATTTTCAAGCTCATAGGCCTAACTATATGCAATGTGTTTTCCTCGTAGCAACGACACCTGGCGAAGCAGTTTTCTGGCTTTTAGCCAGTTCTTACATTTTCTTCGGTTTGCATAGTTTTTCTTCTTGGAACAAAAAAAAGGCTCACAATGCACTCACACTAGTTATCAGTAATCAAGGATGAAATTTTCTTCAACCAAGCGTTGATGTGGTTTGACGTCTTATCACTAGATGGCGCTAGGTGCGCCTGAAGGACGCTTCGGCTCGGCCAGCTAAAACTATACTTCGGAGCGGACAGTGTACCGCACGCAGCGCCGTAGCGCTTTGCGTACGCAAGCACTTGCGTACGCACAGCTAAAACTGTCTAATACTGCCTGCGCACCATCAAGGTGGCCGCGGAGGCCTTTGCTATTCTGATGCAGTTCTGCTTCGGCATTCCTGACATTGTGCTCGGAGCAAAGCATTTAACGGAACTACGAAAAATCCCTGTAGCCGCGCTGTTTTCATCTGAGCAGCCGACAACCGTAGCCTAGGTTTTCTTCAAATAGATTTGTTTTGATGCAACGGTTTTCCGCTTTGTCGGGGGCCCCATACAATAATTCAGGCTTTGGATGATTCAGCCTAGTCCCTTGAAGTCTGAATTAACGGTGTTTTGCTGTAGGTTTCTTTCATTATGGTAGGAATGTAGGGGCACTGAATGTCGGAATATTATTCTACCCTTGCCACTGTTTTGTTTTTTTCTTAGTAGTGTGCCACACTGCTCATCTGAAAGTTTTGTTATGACATGTGCAGTCCATCATGAACCGGCAAGGTATTTTTTTGTCAAAGCACTGGCCGCAGTTACAAAAACTGGGGATGTGGCTTGCATATCTTGCCCTCAAAAGAATTGGCTGATAGAGTTGAATTCAACTGGTTATATTTGGTTTCGATATAAGAATGATGAGTGCTTCATGCATGCCTAAGAATGGAGAATGTAGTTGTGTATGTACCACTCTGGTCAAAAGCTCCCTCAGCACCTAGTGGTGCTGAATATTAGGTGATCCTTAATTTTACACCACTAGCTGTCTAAAACTCGTTGCCTGATTGCACAACATGTTTTTTAGCAATGCCTGCATAACAGAAAGAAAGGAAGTCTGGTTGCTTCCTGAATGCGCCACAATGTACTAGTACTGTGACAAGCAGCCCTGAGCCATATAATTTTGTGGGACATGTATATAAAAGCCCATTTTCAATGCAAATGAAAACGGTCGTGCTGTGTTTTATAGCTTTGAACATCTGTAATTAATCTTGACCCATGATTTTTTTCTGTGTTGTTGGGTTTCGTCTTATCTATTGTGCCATGGATGTGACCGTGCCATGGATGTGACCGTGCCATTTTGTTTGCATTTCTCAGCTGCTTATTTCGTTGTTGTGTGGGCATAATGGGTACATGAATGCTGCTATCATTGCGTCCTTTTCCCTCTGTCCTTGCAGGCCAAATTTACAACAACCCCACAAGACGGCAGCAGTGTGCTCCTGGAGTGTGTCGGAGCTGGCACCCACATACCAAAACCGCAATGATCACTCGCAGTGCAGTCAGTGCCATCTGGGAACCACTGCGTAAGAGTGATATTGATGTGCACTGCTAGTATTAGAAAAGAAATTGCAGTTTGCCTTTTCCAGATGCTCGAGCTTATAGCATTAATGGATTAGCCTGCTAATTTTTGGGATTATCAGTGGTAAGGGAACATAGCATGCTAAGTGATTGGGTTATCAGTGGTAAGGGAACATAACATGCTAAGTGATTGGGTTATCAGTGGTAAGGGAACATAGCATGCTAAGTGATTGGGTTATCAGTGGTAAGAGAACATAGCATGCTAAGTGATTGGGTTATCAGTGGTAAGGGAACATAGCATGCTAAGTGATTGGGTTATCAGTGGTAAGGGAACATAGCATGCTAAGTGATTGGGTTATCAGTGGTAAGGGAACATAGCATGCTAAGTGATTGGGTTATCAGTGGTAAGGGAACATAGCATGCTGAGGGATTGGGTTATCAGTGGTAAGAGAACATAGCATGCTAAGTGATTGGGTTATCAGTGGTAAGGGAACATAGCATGCTAAGTGATTGGGTTATCAGTGGTAAGGGAACATAGCATGCTAAGTGATTGGGTTATCAGTAGTAAGGGAACATAGCATGCTAAGTGATTGGGTTATCAGTAGTAAGGGAACATAGCATGCTAAGTGATTGGGTTATCAGTGGTAAGGGAACATAGCATGCTAAGTGATTGGGTTATCAGTGGTAAGGGAACATAGCATGCTAAGTGATTGGGTTATCAGTGGTAAGGGAACATAGCATGCTAAGTGATTCGGTTATCAGTGGTAAGGCACTGAACAAGAGATAAAGGTATTCTTGTGGAAATCAAAAGAAAACGGACAAGGTCAGGGCATGTAATGAACTGGTGGTGTGCTGAGCGACAGGTAGGCAACTGGATAGCTTACACTCATTGTTGAAATACAGCTTCACAAAACTGCTGTTCAGCTTCTCAGTGGAAGCACTTTTTTGCTGACTTTTCATTTTCCGCATCACATTGCGCCTGCTGAAGTTCACTGAAGTGAACGTTCTCTGTAACCGCGCTAAGTTTTCCTTTCAGGCAAAAATGTGATGTCTGGTACCTTACAGGCCTGCGTAGTGAAGCTGAGTAGTTTAATTGGCTAGTCATAGTGAACAGTTTGCCACCATTAAAGACGGGCCATATGGCACAAATCTACGACTGCACAAATCCTGGATTTTATGTGCCGTAATACTCGTTTCATGGTATTCTACAGTAATATTATTCATGAGAAAAACATCTCATGTGACGACAAACTTAATGTTGCTTTGACTGAAGAAAGGTGAAAAAATTTCTCTGCAGGCTAACCCAAATGGAAATGTTGAAAATTTGTTGAGTAAATATTTTAGCTTTGTGAAGTGGAGAACTACCAGTACTACGTATAAGATTGATGCGTGTAGCACTGCCTTCTCTTTGATGACATAAGTGGTGACCAGTGCTGCACTTCTTTTAAGGCCCCTCTCAGCAACCACTTCACTAATGGTTGTGCTGCTGCTAGTTATTATCCTCACTTTTGTCAAGATGGTTGGCTCATGAATGGAGTCCCTACATTTGCATGCAGTCATTTTCTTCTACCTGTCTTGTTACAAAGACAGGGCAGTGCCTAAAAGTGAGAAAATATGGTACTCAGCTTGGAGGGGACAGTGCAAGTTTTTGGCATTCATACAGTGTGGTGTGAGGCACATTTAGTGCTCGCGCCTTGTTCGACTAAGCTCTGTGTCACATGTATTCAGAATTGCAGACTAACTAGCCTGATACAGGCACCTGTTCCTCATCTGTAAGTCTGTGCCAGTCACGACTTTTTCAGAATGCATGAGGCTACTTATGCACCCTTCATTGTGCTTAGTGCTTTGACGGCATTGATGTCCTGCACTGGATGGTTTGAGGAGTAAGGTATTTCATTTAAGGCTGATCGTTCGGGGAAAACATGATGAGTGCACAAACATTGTACAAAGTGACACACAAGATCTGTGCTTCTTGATCTTTTCATACTGCAGTAAAATCCTCCTGTAGTTAAGTTGCTGAGACCGGCAAAAATCTTTACTATATTAGTACCTTTGCTATACTGGTTGTCAGTGATGGCACGGCTGTAGGGATGTGGTTAGTTACTGTGTTAGATACAGAAGCACCTGCCTGTTTTAATTATCCCATTATGTAGTAATGATTTATTTTCGGTTATCACATTTTCGGTTTTGTAAAGTCTTGCGGAATAACTCTAGCATGATTTTCTGCACTGGCTTGGCCTACCCTCTGCTGGCACATTGCCGTTAAGGGGCCAGTCTAATGACTTCTGTCTTCTTTTTTTTTTATGCTCCAGTCAGTAGCTGCATAACCAAATTAGCGAACACCAGGCCATGGCTCTGAGGAACATCGCAAAACAGTTTAAAGCCCAATTTTTCACATGGTAGAAGGTGTCTTTAATTGCTGACATTGGGGCCATGATGTATGGTTAGTATAGTAACTGTATGGACACGACTGCTGCACTGCCTATGTGGCATGCAGCGGCAGTGGTGAGTGTAACATTAACCAAGATGCATGGTGTTTTAAGTCTTCAGTTGAAGGTACTAAGGTGGTTTTAAAACAACTACTATCAGTAAAATAATACTGCTGACATCTTCCACAGATATCAGCAACCACTTTTGCCAACAGCACCACTGCCAGCATAGTGGGAGACTGCCTTTCTGAAACCAATAGAAGAGATGATAGAAGACATGGTTAAACTGTGCAAGAAGTTGTGAATACTTGCAAGAAAAAAAAATTAATTCATCTGAAGTTTCTCCTAGCAAGAATTAAAAATGACGCTATGCATTCCAGTAAAACTTGGTGCTGGAGTAGTTGGCGACTCATTTTTTGAAAGTTCTTTTTTGTTGTGTAGTCCTTTTGCCCAGTGGTCTTTATTGTAGCGCTACCTTTACTTTCAGAAAACGCTAAGTATTGTACTTAGTCCTATTCATGAAATGTAGTATATAGACTCCAGACGATGTTTCCAAGTGGTTGGAGAGAAGTTTTAACACATGATGGAAATGTACAGCGCAAATAAAGACGTGGACACAAGGAAGACAGATGGAACACACGACACAATGAAGACACATGGAACACACCAGCGCTCGTGTCTTCCTTGTGTCCTCGTCTTTATTTGCGCTGTACATTTCCATCATGAATCACCAACATGCCCAGACTGCCACCTTAGTTTTAACACAGCATGGTGCAACCATCTTCTCTGGCCTGACTTTATTTGGCAATAAAATGTAAATTCCTGCCAGAACCGCGAGTTCTGACTTAAGTTACCATCAAAGGGAAAGATTTGTGTGCATCAAAATGTTTATATTCATCTCCAGCTGTAGACTGTCCCTTTAAAAAAAGTCTGAAGGCACTGCATATCACTTGCCCTGAGAACTGCACTGGTAGTGCCCAGATTGCAACAAGTTAAGCCTTGTTTGGTGGTTTGTGTTTAGGGCAGTGTCAACGCTCTGCGGTCTGGCATCATACCTGGAACCAAAATGGCATCCACTCAAAATAAAATAAATATAAAGAGGGCAGTGAATGAATGACAATTACTAGTGATATTACGAGGGCTGCTAATGAACTGCCATGGTGATTCTGTTCTAACAAAATTGTTCAGGGAAGCGTGTTGTCAAAACAGTGAAAGCTCGTTAGTTCGAACCTCACTGATTTAAAGTTCTAAACTTTTATGGACTGACCTGAATGCAACTGAGCTCCGTGTATAAAGAAACACTCCTCTGGGAAAACTTCGAGACTTTGTGGGAGGTTAATGAAGGTAATGTTAACGAGTCTGAGTTTGCAAGAGCTAAGTGCTTAATGGTACATTGAGTACAAATTGAAGTTTGCCTTTATTGATAAGATACCCCGTGCTAATTGCAAAGAGGCCACTCTCACCAAAAACGGAGATTTTATAAGCTAGAAAAAAACAACTAAATACATGTGTCGCCCTCACCAGCCGATTTCTAGTGTACAATGTGTGTGTTGACAGCAATTTTTGGGCACGGATTTCAGAGGCTATGCTGCTTTGCTGTTCACTTCAAAACTATGGCAACTCGTTCTTTTTAGTAAGGACGTCATAAATGTGAACTTACTGATGGGAAGATTGTTAATTTAATTTTCTCGGCAATAAATGCATCTTTTGCTTCCTAAAAAACATTAACACAGCCAGAAAGAGCTAGATAACCAATTTTTACTGAGAGCAATAATTGCATGAAGTTGTCCTCAGTGTCTGTTTAATTAAGTGCATTATGTATACGTGTCCATAGCATAATAGTTAATGACCACACTGTGTGAAGTTTGCAAGAAGTGTGACAATGACGGTCATTTGGAGGAAGGGGAAATGCGTGGCCATTGTCACTGCGAGGGATTAAAACACTGCAGTGTCCCAAAATTATTCGGTTCAGAGGAAGACGGAGGCTTGTGAAAACACTGGGAACTCAATTAACAAAGGTTGCACTTGAAGAGGATTATTCGATGGTTGTAGATTTTCTTTGATTAAAATTGTTTGCGAATGACCCATTTTATCTCATAACCATATGTGATTATCTTCATCACTTTCATTAACTTGAATATAATTTATTTCAAGTACCGTGAAGTGCGAATTGTTGGGTGTGTAAATTGAAGATGCACGCTAACTTTATCAGCCATAGTAAAATCGTAGCTTTATTAAACGGTGTCTTTAGTATGGAAGAAAATGTATGAGGGTCTTTTGGAGGCGTTTTGGGACCACTGCTTCACTTTGCAACATCCATATTACAGTTATACGTGTTTTTTGAGCGGGATTGTGCAGTATTTTGCACATGAGCGTTTTTTTTTTCTTTTCTCAGGTTGTTCAACACTGAAATTCTCTCCACTATCAATGCAAAATAACCTGGAAGTGCTTCTGGAGAACAAAAGCCAGCTTATATTGTCTGAACGGCCACAAAATGTTGTTTTTGAGCAGTCTTACATTGTGTGAGGAGCACTTCTTGGTCAATAAATTATTTTGCAGCTAACATTGTGGTGAGTGCTTGGCCTGTGTGTTTATCTTTTAGTGTTTTCTTTTACCTTTATGAGGGGTACTGCATGAAATGTTAAAGGGGCTATGCTATAAATTGAGATTGTGTAAAGCAGACAAGAGATATGCATTTCATCACTCGGCACTCCAATGCAGGTATTTTTAAGCTAGCATCAATAACAACGAAGATATAGACGATTAAAAATTACGCTCTTCCTCTCCCCCCTCAACTCGTCCATGCGGGGCACCAGACAAAAATAAAGAAAACAGGTCTGGGACTGAGCCCCGCCCATTAATACGTCATCTGCTGACATTCCTTCTGCAACTTCCGGTTGTCGCTCCTAGCGCTCCAGCAGCAGTGTCGGCGGCGTGATTGCGGCGCGCATCATGTTTCTTTGCTTGTCGTCTGTTGTAGTTAGCAGTAATGGACCCGGACCTCGAGGCGCGACTGCTCGCTCTTACGGCCGTGATGGGCATCGAGCCCTATGCGTTCACGCCGTACCGGCTAAACGCCAGCGACGACAGTAGCGACTTGGCGAGCCACTGCGAGTGGCTCCGGAACTCCCGACAGAAGGAGGCGGCAGAGGAAAATTGAAACCATATGCGCGAAGGCAATGCCCTGGCTCGCGCTTGCGCGAGAGGGTCGCGCGGCGGCACGAGCAGACGATTTTTATGGCTACCGGAAGTGTGCCCGTGATGTTGTGACTGCCGTGGCTCCAGCGAATGATGGCGTGTGGTGGCCTGGGGATTCCATGGGTATAGTGACGTCTTTTTTCACGATTTAGGTTCAAAATTGGTCACTACGAGCACACCAATCAACCCGCGAATTTAAAAAAACACGGTTTTTAAAAATTCATAATAAATTGCCGGCTCAGTTTCGAAGACTCATGCTTGGTGTGAATGCTTCTTAGCATCATTTCTAAGCATTGAAAACATTTACAAACGACATTTTTTTCATTGCATAGTCTCTTTAAGGGACCAGGCGAGTCATAGTTTTATAGCATAAGACAACTCTGCTGTATAAGGTCATAATGCACTCACCTCATTATGATTTGGAGCCCATTACGTTTAGGACGAGTGCCAGCTCTTCACTGCTTTGTTCTACATTCTGGAGCATGAACTCCTTTCAAAACTGGACCAGTTTGCCTTTTTGAAGTGGTGATCAAAACGAGGCCCTAATTTATAAACTAGCGACTGCTTCTTAGCTTTCATAAGGTGCATAAACTTCACACATTTAGACACATACATTGCTTGGTCCCCCTCCTCGGCAAGTGAATTTCATTGAGTGCTGTGGCTTCCAGTACTTTGCAGTGGTCTAACTGCATGGTTCTGTCAGTGATAGGAACTGGGCTTAACCATGAGAACACATGAACACTGAAGATGTATCAGGTGAAACAGAGGCCTATAGTAGTCCAGTGAAAGTGGCACATAGTCATGAATCTAAATCAGCCTCAAAAACTGAGACGCATTACAAGCAGGTTTGCTTCTGCCCATTGTCATTTCGGACCCTAGATTGGGCTGTCCACAGGGAGTTTTTTATTGAACGCTAGATAACATATTGGTGATGCTGAATTTTAACACTTCGAAGATAAGTATGCTAAAGATACTGGTAGGCTGAATCGCATTAGTCGAAACTCACAGTAACGAAACTGTTCACGTCAGATGATGTAACAAAGTAATAGCTATTCCTCTTGGAAGCTCCCGTGGAACTGGGAGCATTCGCTATCTCGTTTTTATGAAGTAAAAGTTTTAAAAGTGGTGTAACGAGCACCAAATGAACCTAATCTGCCATTTTGTATATTATATATTGATTTGTTGCGATGTGCAACAGTTCCATAGCAATTTGACACGGCAAGTTGCAATTACTGCGCATAACCCACTGTGACCAGCACAGCATGAAGCATGCACAACACTTTTATTGCTTCAAGCTGGGCCCTCATGGTGCATTTTTCTGGGCGATTCGTTATGGTGCGGCAAACTTTTGTGTGCGACCATTTTGACAGAAGTCTGTCTGGTTGCGAGGCGAACTAGACATGCAGAACAGGGCGTAGCGCTCCAACCAGAAGTCTCGTGAGGAGAAACCTCGAAATTTTGGCGCGGACATCGTGATCTTCGCCTTGTTGCAAGCATGCTATACGTATGCATCTCAGGTTCCCTGTGCAGTTTAGTTTCTATTTAGGTGGTGTGGTCGCAGCGCGTGGTTTCATGTTGTTTGACAGTGTGTTTGGTGTGCTCTTGATGGTACTGACATTCTGCATGTTTGATGAGGCCAAGATGACTGACAGCGGCAGAAAAGGAATGCGCAGTACGATTTCCATTAACCAAAAGGCGGCCGTGAGCAAAGCAGTGATAGCCTTCAGTCTGGTGCGCCAGTTTCATTCTCCACCACAAGACACTGTTGCCATGCGGTGAAACGGTGGTTTAGTGGTGATGGGGAAACGGCACAGACGCATTAAGACGAGAGATGAGAGGAAAGGACGAGCACTGACTGTGAATTGAGCATTGGCCCTGGTCTCCCTTTCTGGCGTCTTGTTCCACCGCATCACTGTGCTATACCAACCTGTCCAAATTAACTGCCACCACTCGCGATGGTATTGCCGCTGGGTGTCTGCTTTTACCATGCTCCGTGTCTGGTTTAAGAGAAAATGGTGCTGATTATTCAGAATGGGTATCTCCAAGTCATCTACGGCATTATCCCTCTTAGAACAGATTTCTAGGCGCTGAAACAAATTTGGGTCACATAAGGGTACGCGCTGGTGCATATGACATATTAAGTATGGGTGCCCGTATTTGGCTATGTAGGGGGCGCTCGGCATGTGCGCCTAAGACTCTGTGCAGACAAAAAGCGTTGTGTATGACTGGAGAAGACGCCTTTCAAGTTTGTAACCCAGTATTTTGGATGCTATAGCCGATTCAATCAGTGGGAAAAGGGACACATGGCATCTATTTCATCTAGAGCACCTAGTTAACATGGCTTTCGATGGAAAACCCACTTTGTACGCACAAGGGTGCTGGCCACAACGGTGCCTGAAAATATTGGCAGCCGGCTAAATGCCATTTTTGTTGTCCTTAGTCTGCACGGTTGTGATGAGGTTATTAGCATGTGACAATTGCAGCTAAGGTCACCTACGGCTACTACGAAGTGGCAGCTATAACAGAGAAATAGCGGGGCCCTTTCTCCTCTGTTATAACGAGATTAAACTCTATTTTGTTCACATGTTACTAACCAGACTATGGTCTCCATAGAGCAAGGTGCTGTGCGAAGTGTGAGATTGCTTTTTTCCCCTTAGAATTGTTTTGAGCACTAGATGTCCTGAGCAGCCGATCTGTCATAAAACATCATCAGCTCTTATTCCTTCTTATTACTTGAAATTCTGGTGAACATGATGTCTTTCGAGATTAAAGACGATCCAACTTTGCCTAAATGTTTTGGGTTTATGGTTTATGAGGGTTTAACGTCCCAAGTCGACTGTGAACATGGAGAAAGCTCTTGCGAAGCATTCTGCATGGGGCACCGTTTGTCATCTTTGGGACAGGAAAGCAACCCATGCACTGGTTAAAGAAAAAAATGTCATTAAAGTGAAACCTGCACAGATAGTGCCTGTCGAAATGTCCTTGCTTTTGGCTCTTTTTTTCGTTTTACCGACTTGACACTCTTTGACCTGAATTGTTCCGTTTGTAAGTTGTGGCATGAACTAGAGGGAAGCTGTACACTCGAAATTAAGCACATTGAGACTTTCTGCTGTGGTTGCGGCTGTGGTGAATCTTTTTCTTCCAATGTGCACATGACTGAGCCCGCATTCTTATACACTTCCTGGGAGATGTAGTGAAGTGGTTAGTTTTGATTTCTGATACACTCCAGTGTGGCATGGGCACAAAAAACTTGTGTTTCTAGATGCACTCTCCCTCTTGCCTACTTGAATTGTTCAAGAGTTAATTTTTTTCTCTTTCAACAGCAGACTGCCGGCTAACACCTACTGACACTCTATCTCTCAGTCACCATGGCAAAAGTATCCAATGCGCTCATGCAATCGCGTATCCCTTGAACATCTACTATGTCTTGTGTTTTTGTTGAGCTTGCATGAACAGCTTGTCACTTCGTCATTGTACCGGTGGACATGCTTTGCTCAACCCTACATTTGCTAAAGAAGCAGAGACAAGAGTGTATTTTTTATAGTGCATATTTCCTTCTGGCTCTGTGGAAACGTTTCTACACTGGAGCTGCATGCCTCCTACTCCGTTTAACATTTAACTCGCATAGCGAAAGCATTAGCGCTTTAACTATTTAAGCTAGGTACAACAGCGCCTGCCCCCTTCTCTCATTAAGCCGGTCGGTTACAATCAAGGTAATCGTGTGGAACACCACTATTTTCTGTTTTTTTTTGTGTGTGTGTGATGGGACCATGTTTCAAGAACATATTAGAGGAACGAGATTGAGGGTTGTGCGATTTGGTGTCTCTTTATTAAAAAACACCGTAAAGGGAAGAACAGATAGAAGTGCAAGACAAGCGCTGACCCGAAAGCAAGTTTTTAGTTGGAAAGGGCTACACATGTACGAAGGAAACTTTTTTTTTACAGCGATATGCTCACAGGCGTCGAAAAACATTGCCTCATTACCGTGCAATGCCATGGGAAAATGACAAATGTGCTTCTTGAAATGAAACTTTTCGGTAAGCTCTCAATTTCTTATCTCGCATTCACGTAAAATATTGGTGTTCTGCGATGGGTTTATGTTCCCTAAGTGCAGTAATTCTTCGCATACTAGCATGACATCGTCTCTAATCATGATTTGTACTTCAGCCTTGAGCAGAGTTAAAAAAACCAAAGGTCGTCATTGGCTGGCTGTTCGGTGAAAATTCATAGCCATCACTTTTTTTCTTTTTTAAACATAGATGGTGCTCTGCGTAGTCTTGCCATTCTGTACCGACTCTCCATAGACAGAATTTTCACATGCCTCAACACTTTATCGTCTAATTTCACACTTGATGTCTGGTATTTTCCACACGGTGTCAGAAAATATTTCGCGAGAACTTTCACGCTAGACGGTACTGTTATGTCGCATATAACACTAACTATTTATGCTGGACACGGACGCGTTTCATATTCAGCGTAGCACAAGCAGTTGGTTGAAATATATGGTATGCCGCGTCTATAGATTGCTTGAATCGGACGTCACGGCGCCACGATGGTAAGCCGCGTGCATAGCTTCCATTGTGTAGGGCGGATCAGGTGGCGTTAAGCAGATTATATAAAGCCTCACACATTTTTGCTGTGATCCTGGTTCAACAACTGAGAGACTGCTGTGACGTTGGTTTGCGCGATCTATTGGGTGCAGCGATCTGTTTACTAGACCTATATAGTTGCTTGTTACTGTAAAAATACCGACGCATCAAGAAAGGTCCCAACTGCTATACCCAATGAGATATTTCCCACCGTAGTCTTTCTCACATAGCTTTTCTTGTGGTTATTTTTTTTATAATGCTACCAGGCTATCACTCTCTCTCTCTTCTGCGATAGTATTAAGTCCTCCTGTCTAGTGAAATGTGAGGACTATTTCTCGTATCAATGATACTGGAACTAACTCGCCAGTCTGAACAGTGTACAAAGAATTTCCTTTCACTGTACGTTCTGGGAAGAGCACTTTGCCACGTAGTGATTTAGACTGCGAGGAAGCACGCTTTACAGGCATAAATGCTTCTGTGAAGGATTTCTACGCGAATGAAGGGTTTCCTTGAAGCTCAGTGCGTCTGCAGGGAAACGCTTGGCGATTTTCATTACACCGGGTTGTCGTCAGTTTTAAAACTTTCTTTTTCTCTATTGCGAAGAGCTATTAGGGACGCAGATAAGATATATATATATATATGTATATATATATATATGTGTATATATATATATATATATATATATATATATATATATATATATATATATATATATATATATATATATATATATATATATATATATATATATATATATATATATATATATATATATATATGCGCCGTTGTCAACCAAGCCGCTGTTTCAAATTCGAGAAGGGGAAATAGCCGCTTGGTGCAAATTCGGCACTCTAACGGGAGTGATCAATATGCTCCCAACCAAAATCTTCCATCTTCTCCTTGGTAGCCGCCGCGGTGGCTGAGTGATTATGGCGCTCGGTTGCTGGCCCGAAAGACGCGGGTTCGATCACGGCCGCGGCGGTCGAATCTCGATGGAGGCGAAATCCTAGAGGCCCGTGTACTGTGCGATGTCAGTGCACGTTAAAGAACCCCAGGTGGTCGAAATTCCCGGAGCCCTTCACTACGGCGTCTCTCATAGCCTGAGTCGCTTTGGGACGTTAAACCCCCATAAACCATATATATACCGTTGTCCACCAAGCCACTGTTTCAAATTCGAGAAGGGGAAATAGCCGCTTGGTGCAAATTCGGCACTCTAACTGGGGTGATCAACATGCTCCCAACCAAAATCTTCCATCTTCTCCTTGGTAGCCGCCGGGGTGGCTGAGTGGCTACGGCGCTCGGCTGCTGGCCTGAAAGACGCGGGTTCGATGCCGGCCGCGGCGGTCGAATTTCGATGGAGGCGAAATTCTAGAGGCCCGTGTGCTGTGCGATGTCAGTGCGCGTTAAAGAACCCCAGGTGGTCGAAATTTCCGGAGCCCTTCACTACGGCGTCTCTAATAGCCTGAGTCGCTTTGGAACGTTTAACCCCCATAAACCATAAAACCATCTTCTTCTTGGTTCGGGTAGAGGTGTTAGGATGCGCGTGTCCATGAACGTGTACTAATGTGTACGAAAGATTCACGCGCCGTCAATTTTTGATCGCACATCTGAGTTGGTGGGCGTGTCGATGTGCACGTCAGCTGCGATTTTTGCTCAACGTTCTATGAAATTAACCAAAAGAGCAACCTTTTTTGCCCCAGAAAACGTTAGACATCATTTCGCGACTGGAGTGAAAAGATTTCTTGCATTTCTTCGGCATTGGTGAAGTTTATTGGCGCCACTTGACCGTTATTTTGTGTTCCTGCTTTGGTTTGGATATCCACGTCGATCTTCGCCCGTAACAATGTAGGAAAACAAAAATTTCGTCTCGTTGATAGCAGTCCAGAAACCCTCGTCAACATGACATTCCGTGCTTTTTGTGGTCGGTAAGCATTTTCGGTACTCACCTCGCACAAAACTTGTGATATCCGAGCGTTTCGGTGACAGTCAGGTAAATAATGGTGCGCTCAACAAGATAAAATTAATAATAATTGATAATAATTGGTTTTTTTGGGGAAAGGAAATGGCGTAGTATCTGTCTCGTATATCTTTGGACACCTGAACCGCGCCGTAAGGGAAGGGATAAAGGAGGGAGTGAATGAAGAAAGGAAGAAAGAGGTGCCGTAGTGGAGGGCTCCGGAATAATTTCGACCACCTGAGGATCTTTAACGTGCACTGACATCGCACAGCACACGGGCGCCTTAGCGTTTTTCCTCCATAAAAACGCAGCCGCCGCGGTCGGGTTCGAACCCGGGAACTCCGGATCAGTAGTCGAGCGCCCTAACCACTGAGCAACCGCGGCGGGGCAGATAAAATTTGTCCGAGTGAACTGATAATCAATCGTTAGTCAAATCGCAGTTCTTATCCCACTTTTATTCCATTGGTGTGGATACTGGGCCTGCCACTCCGCTGTTCATCTTGCACATTTGTGCAGCCATTTTTGAAGTGTCGACACCATTCTCTAACCTTTTCTCCGTTCATTACAGTAAGTTCATAAACGAGGCACAACTCCCGATTAATTTGTCCACGTGATCCTTTTGCACACAAGAATCGGATCATTGCACTCGCTTCGCAAGCAGCGGGATCAACGATTTCCGCTGACATTGTCGTCTGCATTCGTTGACAGGCAAACGACCACTGAATCAAAACTAACGTCAGTGGCTTAGGACACAATCAATAGATGGCGCTGCATGCGTAAACCTTTGTTCTGACCCGCCAATATTTAAATATATGCAAACGGCCCTTACTTTTTGAATATGCCTCGTACAATCCCAATTAGGGAGGATGTCTGACAGGCAGGCACGATATCTAAAGCAGCATTCATCGAGGTGCTTACTGGGGTATTCAGACCTCTTGTTTGGGAAGCGTTGGGGATTAAAGTTAATGGCGAATGCATTAGCGATTTGCGATTCGCTGTTGACGTTGCCTTGCTAGGAATCTGAGGACACTTATTGCAAAGCATTATCTATGACCTAGACAGGCATAGTAGAACGGTGGGTCTAAAAATTAATATGAATAAAACTAACGTTAAGCGGATGGAAATAGCAGTTCACGATACGCAGTAAGGCACTGAATTTGGAAGGGGAATAAATCTACTTAGGGTATGTAGTGACTGCAGATCGGGACCACGCGAGTTAAAGAACCAGAAAGACAAGGGTGGGGCAGAGCGTATTTGGCAGGTTTTCTCGGATCATGAATGGCAGTTTTACCAGTATCCCTGAAGACGAAACGATATACCGTCTTTACCTTACCGGTACTCGCCCGTCATGGGGCAGAAACGTGGAAGATACTAAAATGATTCAGTTCAAGCTTAATGCAGCGAACTATGGAAAGGAAAATGATTAACATTATGACACGAAATGTGCAGGGTGGATCGAAGGAAACCGTCGCCAGGCTGAGTTCCTGTTTGGTTGCTCCTATTTGCTTCGCGGTTAGGCCAAACATCGGAAGCAGAAGCCCCTAAGGGAAAATACGGATCACATACTAGCGTACGAACGACTCTTTATAGCTATAATGGTTCTTCACGGGAATTTTTTTTTAAGTAGTTCCTACTTAACATAAAATTTTCCAGATGTAAAAATTTATTTCATGGAAGCGTTCGTTAGTATCTTGTTTCTATCGGTGTACAGTATGTGTCGTACTTAGACGGAGCCCAAGATATGGTTTAACTGGTTCAAACGAAAAGCAGGCTTCACAGCGAAGCAGAAGCGTGGGTACAGGTTTCACTTTCTATCCCTCTGCGCTTTTTTTTGTTGCTTCGCCGTGATACCTACTCTTCTCTAGTTAAGAGAAGGTATAACCATTTCTAGTGTTCTTTCTAAGTAAGACGCGTACTGTACGCGATGGGTTTAGAACATAGAACATGATTGTAGCCGCTACCAATAGTGTAATAACGAATGACAGAAGCAAACCGGGCGCTCTTCAAAAGCACGGCACAGACACGCTGTCGAGGCATGGCGCGCGTGCAATTGCTCGAGACTGAGTGCAATCGAACGACCTTGCGAAGAACCGCTCGGTCGAGACAGGCAGAGATCGGAAACTCGGCGGCGCCGCTTTCTTCCAAGAACAAGGGGGGGGGGGGGGGGGCGCACCGAGATTGAAGCGGAAATTGCAAATATTTCAACGCGAACTTCATTCCGCGCGGTCCAGACAGAGGAGGTGTGACAGCTGCTGTTTTGCCCGCCTCTCCCTTTTCCCTCCTCCCCAGTCTCCCGTTCTCTCTCACTACGCGTAATTATTTTTTTATCGCTTATTTTCAAGCACCGCGATTTTATGCGCGCGAGGGTGGGAAATGCTTCGGCGGGCGCGCTCATTCAAATTAAAATTGCGAACCGGAGATGATTGAACAGCCATAACGGAAGCCCAAGAACAAGCCCATCGGGAACCCATCCGCCAGTTTTGCGCGCAGCACGTTTTGGAGCGCGCGATTGCGATGGGATGGCGGGTACGGTGACGCTTTGATTCCCGTCGAAATTGGGCGCGCATTACTGTACGCTTTTTTTTTGCTTTTTTAAACAATCACGAACTTAACGGACAGCTGTCAGAACATTATGTCGCAATATGACGAACTATGATAAACGCAGATAATAAAAGGTCTTGAACTGGAGCGAATGTGCGCATATCTTGTGTGATTGTAGGAATAGATAAAGACACGGTTGTAAGAGAGCTGATCGAAGACGAGATTACGGGCAGGCTGTGAATGCGATGTTTCGTTTCTGGATGTCACGTACGTTTTCGTGAAAAAAACGATTTCTTAGAATTGGCTGCAGAAAACGATAGCAAATGTCAGATTTCAGTTTTTTCCTGCTCTAGTTAGTTGTAATGTGACGTCAACGTCTGCTTGTGTATTATATGCAAGGCACACGTATTGCATCGTTTCTTCTTTTGTATAAATCAACGCCGTGGTATCTTCACTTGTATCCATTCACGCTGTTTTTACCTCCCTTGGCATTTTGCTTGAGTCCCGCTGTTGTCGGCCTCGTAGGCTCAATGGGTTCATAATGGCTGCTGATCCCAATGTTGGGAGTTCGATCCCTGCCGAGACAGCCGTATTGCTATGGAGGCGAGATACAAAAGCACCCACTTACAAAAACAAAAGCAAAATACGAAATACAAAAACACTTCAGATGGGGCTATTTATTTTTCTTCTTTTGATCCCCGAGCCTTCCTCTTGTATTGTTAGTGCCTGTGTCTTTACCTAATGAGCAGCTACGTTTCAAGTATTTTATTCAGAGCATGCTTAGCAAGCAAGTGAACAAATTTCAAAGGAAGAGAGATAATAACTGAAAATAATTATAACCTAAAATATTTAGAAGACAACAAGGAACAAAAGAACGAATCCCTTGGCTGCACGCAAACTGCTAGGGAGTTAAAAGGGGTTAGATGGCGATGCGGAGATGGTCACCGCGGTGAACCAGAACTCTCTGGCTCGCCACGAAGCCTAGGGAAAACAGGAGGAGTTCGCCCTGCGTCCTGAAACGAATGCCATTACAATTACACTCTCACCTAATTGCTGCCTTAGGCCAAATAACAGCGCGCGGTGTAGCTCCGATGCTGCGGGCCTCAGGAAGAGAAGAGGGCACACACACTGAGTGCGAAGAGGGAGAGGGTAAAAGGATGCGAGAGTCCCTCAAAGCTACACGCGCACATCGTGTCCAGAAAATGCATCCTCCTTTGAGCCAAGCTCAGCGAGCATAAGCCGGAGCGTAACCGGTGTCAACCCTCATTCCAACATTGACGACACCGCCGCTTGGGAACAGGGGGAATCTAAACTGAGCGCAAGCCGATGAGAAGAGGGAGATTATCTTGAAATGAAAAAAAAAACAGCAGAAAAGACGGTATACAAACAAGAAACGCGGAGAGGACGCCGGTGATGGACTAGAATGTCTCTCCTTTGTGTACCGCTCTTCTGCTGATTCTTCTAATTGAGCATGAACTAACAACGTGCCCTACTGTTAACTGTTCCAAGGGAGGACATGGCCGTAGGCAGCACTTGTCAGCAGCGCTGGTAATAGTAATACTCCGCCACGCGACCTATCTGCGTTCCTGACTGCTGTCGATACAAGAGTGAAATATGTTTAAAAAAAAACTGATGACCTTTACAGTACCACGGAAAATCGTCGAGCAAGTTTTATCATCTAAAAACGGCGCACAAAAAACACTAAAAACTCGGGGAGAAACACGACGGACAAGAGCGCAAGTTTTATCGCAGACGCAGGTGGCAGTCAAGACTTTTTGACTCACCCCAGTATTCAACTCTAGTACACTGCTGTGCATCAAGGTCTTCTCTCGCTCGCGACGCACTTTCCGGAAGCGTGCACCACTCTAAAGCGAGCTTCTTTGCAACATAATTTAGTGTGAGGCGAAGTACCGTTTCCAGGACGCACAGCCAAAAAAAAAAAGCAAAATTGGGGCGTACTTTGCACCTGCCGCGGTGGCTCAGTGGTTAGGGCTCTCGGCTACTGGTCCTGAGTTCCCGGGCTCGAACCCGACCGCGGCGGCTGCGTTTCGATAGAGGCGAAACGCAAAGGCGCCCATGTGCTGTGCGATGTCAGTGCACGTTAAAGATCCCCAGGGGGTCGAAATTATTCCGGAGCCCTCCACTACGGCACTTCTTTCTTCTTTCACTCCTTCCTTTATCCCTTTCCTTACGGCGCGGTTCAGGTGTTCGCCGATATGTGAGGCAGATTCTGCGCCATTTCCTTTCCTCCAAAACCAGTTTTCAATTTTTGACTTTTCCTCACAGTATGTTATGTTGCGAAGAAGCTCGCTTTACAGGGGTGCACACTTCTGGAAAGGTTTGCGTTGCGAGCGAGAGGAGACCTTGATGTTCAGCAGTGTACTAGAGTTGAATACCGGGAAGAGTAAATAACTCTTGACTTCCGTCTGCGTCTATGATAAAACTTGCTGGTCGATTTTTCATGGCAATGTAAAAGTCTTCGGTTTTTTAAAAAAACCTATGCTGTCATCTATGCAGAATTCGCTAGTATAGTCATACAGGGTGCGCTTTCAAGGTCAAGTGCAGTTTTTGTTATTATCCGCATGACCCCTGCCGCGGCAACCTAAATGTGTTAAAGCGATGTGCGCACGCAAAAGTATAGCTTAAAACCTGGCAGCAAAGCCGTCGAAAATGCGTGTTCATTCATTCATTCGTTCATTCATTCATTCATTCATTCATTCATTCATTCATTCATTCATTCATTCATTCATATTTTATTCATACACCGGAGTGTACAGGAGGCCAAGGTAAAAGCCGTTCTACGACGGCTTGATGGGTCCCTGGCCCCCAAATACAGTGGTAGCGGAAAGCATAAACACATCACCAAAAAAAGATCAGCCTTATGCTACTTGTATGTGAGCATTCTCAAGCATAGAAAGATTATACAGAGAGAATATATACACAGATTATACAGAGATGATCTATGAAGTACATACATGTATGCACAAAAAACGAGAATAGAAACATTCATGATGACAATCAGTTTGTAAATAGCTGTTTTAGCTCAGACAGGGTTAATTTCGCAATATCAGTGCCTTGTCTATTGTAATCATTTAGAAGCCTCGGTAAAGTATTCTGGTGCATTTGTGTACCGTAATTGGTGCGGCATTTTGTGATTTTCCAGTATTCTGTGTCTCTTGTGGGATATGGCAGATCATTTTGCGTCAGTCCTGAAACGCCCAGACTTAGCACTCCACTGTGAAGCGATGAAGTAACAGTGATTGCTATTCCGTAACCTCTTTCCTCCCCATCCTCCCTACTTCAAGAGAGAGTCTACACCAGGGCGTTGCTCAGTGACCTCGATCACACAAAGAACTGCCTAGAACACCCGCTTCCCGGCGGAAGTGACGACATCCCGGCGCGCCGCTGAGAAAAGGCGCCCCGCAGAGAAGTGGTGGAGAAGGCGCAACTCGCTAGGACTCTGAACGGGCCCGACCCGATCGCTTCGGTTCGGGCACTTGAAAGCGAGTGCGCCCCAACGAAGAGCCCCTTATCCCCCCCCCCCCCCCCCCCGCCACAGCTCTCTCTCTCTCTCTCTTTTTTTTTTGGGGGGGGGGGGTTCAGAGTGTCTCTCCCGTTATCCCACCTCGATAGGTCCCGCACTCCCGATCCATCGCTCGCGCAGGGTGCTTCATCATCTTGCGCGTTTCAGCGGCCGTCAAAGAAGGGACCTAGCTGGCATCAAACGTGCACCCTGCGTTCGTATAGCCCTGCGATCCCAATGCTGTGTGGTGCGTACAAGCTATTATTTTTTTTTTTAGTAAAGCGTACTGAAACTGCGTTTCCAATTATCGTGCATCGCACATTATTGCTGAAGGAAGAAAGGTGTCAACACAGAGCGATGTTTTTAAAAGGGTAGATCGTAACTAGTTTCCAGTAACTCGAAGAATCGGGTGTATGCGAGTTTATCTTGTCTGCCAAACATTTTTCGGTAATCGTTTTCGTCTCGCGTTCACTCCAGCTCTGTTTTGAACACCAGAAACATTATTTTTTGTGATAGGAGCAGAGAGAGATTTTATTCCGAGAAAATCTTCAGAGCGCATTGGCGTAAAGTTATTGTAAAAGTAACCAGTTATTATTTTTTAAAGATGCACAATGATGAAGCATCATGCATATGTGAATTTTTTTAACTGTGAAGCATTCTTACTCTTTTTTTCACTACTTTTCTCTCGCGTTGTTTTCCCTACCAAAAAGATTATTTTTTCTAAATTAAAAATAAGAAGGAAAAAAAAAACGGAGTTCCATGTGTTCAAAAGGTTGTTAAACTAGCGAGTAATTTTTCTGAGACGTTATACCGATCTCTAAGTAGTCCGTGACGTTAATAATTTCCTTGCTCTGTGCACAAATTAGGAGTTTATGTCACTGCATTACCGCGGTGTTTCTGATGCTATTTTCGGGCACTGGGACGTGAGCTCTGGGCTCCCTGTGCTTAGGACTTATGCGGGTAATTCTTTTTTTTTTCTCGCACTCACACGTGCCGATGACAGGCGCTCGGTCTAGCAAGATTGCCGGGGGTAACGTTCCCAGCATTTTTTTCGTTATTTTTAGTTAAGCAGACGCCACCCAGCGGTTGTAGCTTCCGTGAACCAAACGCAACACGGCGCTTATAGCTTTTGTCAGCGCAACATGGCTTGCCATAGCTTTCGTTAATTAAACACGGCGCTCCGCAAACAAAGTAAGACGAGTTACAGGATGAGGCAGTGGGAAAGAGAACACTTTACTAACATGCAAGCGACAATCACTTCCGAAGTATGACTGAGCAGCAGAGATTTTTCTTATTTTTTAAGGTAGTTTTCCTGAGTACGCTTGGCTGCTTTGATGAACTGTTTTGTTCGATGCAGAACTTTAAGTGAGGAGGCCGTGAAGTTGGGCTAGAGCTTGTTCATTATTATACAACACATTAGCACACATAGAAGAAAGCGCTCATATTTTTCGTATTCCGCTAATTAGCGTTAACATTCTACTTCGGTTCTTGAGCTCCAAGTCGGTTCTTGAGCGCGGGCTAATGTCTCCGTTCCGCTGGCGTTTTGAGCTCTAAACTGCAGTTCTATTAATCTGAGATGTGCGGTCTCAGCTGAACCGGTGAAGTAACAAAATGGCAGTCGATGAATCCACTGTACTGGCTGAATCGGACATATTTTCCTCTGCCATATGTACTCAAATCACACGAAACAATGCCGTCCTGAATAGCATATACACAGGCGCACACATCTCAATAACAAAATGCGTATAAACACACAAGCTCATGCAGAGGCACTAGACAAACTGCAGCAAAATGCTGAAGCAAAGCACGCCTCTCTTGTATTGTCTTCGCTCTGTGCCGTGTGCAAATGTTCACACGGAAAGCACAAAGCTTGCTCAGACATTGCAGTTCAGCGATGTGCACAGAGTCGGAATCATTATGGCTATACGGTGCATGAAACCTCTGTAGGTTGCATGTTGTACTGCTGGGGAAATGTGAGCGAATTAATGCGAAACCTTTAGATGTCTCGTCGACACGAAAGACCGGTGTCGCCCAAAAAGTGGCGACATTACAAAACTTGCGATTGATCGAAACGGTGTGACGTCATCATAGGCGCGAAAATACGAAATTTTAAGCAGTAATAATCAGTTTTAGTACTTACCATTGTACCAACTTCAAAGAAATAGAATATAATTCGAAAATTAATGGAATAGAACTATAATATAATTGTAAATAGAATTGGAATGCAATTGGAACAGAATTACAAAGCTCTCGCATTACTAGCACGTAAGTTCTTAAGTGCCCTCGATAATTTTTCGCACTGACCGCAGCCGATTTCGATTAGAGTGAAACCGCGTGAATTTCTGCATCGGGCGGCGACGACCTAGTTTTTCGCTCCAGCTGAAGTCCTGCAACTGAGGTCGTCCTGCTTACTTATTGTTTAACGCATTTTTATGAGCGAAAACTACGTCATGAACTATTAGTCTCGGCGTGTAGTGGAAGGCCCCCCGGTTTAACGACCACACCTAGGCTTGTTCGAGGTTTATCGAAACCTCAGCCGTTTCTGCGTCTCGCTTTCGTTTAAAGAGCTCCTTCCGCTACCGGATTGGAACCCTACAAGTTTCCCCGGCTGTCTTGGAAGGCGTGCTGAGGAGAGCGGTTGAACGCCCAGTGGAGTACCCCTCTTCGATGAGAGCCCGTATTGCGTGGCGCACCGCCCCGCCGTGGTTTGGGTGCAAATTCAATTGCGTCCCAGTTCAGCGCGCGCCCGTGCGCGTCACCCGTTACGTACGCCGTTGCCGAGCGCCCCCTGCCAACACGTGTTGACAGAAGCGGCCGGGTCCTGGCTCCCCGGGAAACCATGTTTGTTTGCTCGTCTCGGTATGCAGTCGTTCACGTGCAGGGCGATCCTGTCGGCGCCGGTGGGTGGCAGCACTGTAGTGCGAGAGCTGTCTTGTGTGCTTTACTCGATGCCGCGTACAGCGCGCGACCAACCCCGCGCGCTAAGCAAGCACGATCAGAAAGAGGGGTGCGCGGATACTCTGCGCGAGGGACGGCACAAAAAAAAAAAAACGGATAAAGTTTGGAGTGGTGCACGCTACAGTTGCTACTTGCTTGTATACCCGGTGCAGTTTTTAGTTGGGAACGTTGCGCTGCGTCGCGGTTATTTAATTTGCGAGAAAAAAATAAGAAAGAAGCCCTCGGCTGCAGTGATTTTTTTTTCTTGTCCTTTCTGGTGTAGCGACGCGGTGGCTCGAGAGAGCACGCTCAACGAAAGGTGCTCAAATACAAGAAGGAATATAGTGCGTGTGTTTGCGTATATGTACACAACCCTACGAGCGACCTGTATTTTCCCGATATTTTTAATTTGTTACGAGGTGATCGTTTCTTTAGTGTGTATAGGAGCAACACTTTGTTGCGGGCGACTTCCGTGTACGGCGTGGTGCGTGTTGTGACACTTCTTGCTTCTATGATGGCAATGCATTTTCTGCTACTTTGGCTGCCGCCGCCTTTGCCGCAGTTGATATCTCGCGCGGTCGCGAGCAACACTCCGCTACGAGAACTCGCGAGATGGAGCGCAGCAGCTGTTGTGAACTTTCGGAGAGTGCTTCTCTATACTCACCGACTTGTTGCTGTGGTGGGGAAGTTAAGAGCGCGAGGCGACGACTTCCATAAGTGCGCAGATGTAGCATACTTGTCAAGACCACTTCCTCACGCTCATAGCTTCTACTGCAGTGGCAGAAGCTGTGAGATGAGTGCAAATAAAGTACGCATGCCGGTATAGTAAACATGCTCGCAAAGCATGACGCGTAAGTCTGGAGCAGGTGCACCAAAACAGGAACTTGGGCGCAGTACCGCCGCATGTAAAGAGTAATAATAATAATAATTGGTTTGGGGGCAAAGGAAATAGCGCAGTATCTGTCTCATATATCGTTGGACACCTGAACCGCGCCGTAAGGGAGGGGATAAGGGAGGGAAAGAATAAAGGAAGAAAGAGGTGCCGTAGTGTAGGGCTCCGGAATAATTTCGGCCACCTGGGGATCTTTAACGTGCACTGACATCGCACAGCACACGGGCGCCTTAGCGTTTTTTCTCCATAAAAACGCAGCCGCCGCGGTAGGGTTCGAATCCGCGAACTCCGGATCAGTAGCCGGGCGCCCTAACCACTGAACCACCGCGGAGGGTGATATATTGAATGTTGATTTCATTTTCAGTATTACCGCAGTAATACTGGGCTCGGTGAGCCGTCGGTGGTTGTGGTCAAGTGCTGTTTTTCTTTGTATCTTACTGAAGTGAGCGAACTGCCCATATGCGAGAAATGTTCAGTAAGTTTTGTTGACAATTTTGTTTGTTGACAGTTCGCCGCTGCATTGTGAACCGTACAAATGTCGTTAACACATTAACCTCCCTAGTTCAGCATTCAGGGCTTAAGTAACAGGGTTCACACGTATAAAAAAAAACGCACGCCGTTAAGAAAATGTGCAAAAATCAACGAATTAATCTTGACATTAAACAATGCCGAGCCGGGTTCAGACTGCCCGTATCGATTTCCGACTCGCATCCGACCTTTAATTCGCCCGATCTCACGCATTTCTCGTCGCTACCGAAGCGCCGCGCCAGCCGTTGCTCAGCATTTAAGGCGTGTAATGCATCGGCAAACTTGCCTCCTCTCTGGCAAGAACGAAATTAAAGTTATCTGCGGCCATCTTTCTGTTATTCTTCCATCTTCTCGCGATTTAATGCGCAACAATAACAACAACCGCTACGACAATATGCACGCGCTCACTTCATTCTCGTCCGCCCCCCTAATTTCCCGCTGGAACAAATGCGCTCCGAACACGCACGCGAGAGAACGCGAGCGGCGGGGAAACACAGCTCGCTTGTTTTGTTTTGTTTTAACTCTGAACGGCGGCGGAAGACAGCAGTTGGCCAGACTGAGCGAGCGAGGAGCCCCGATTTGTCTTTCCGCAACGGATTACACGACGCGTTTCTTAAGTCGAGCGCACCGCCTCAGTATATAGGCGCGCTCTGATTTGTTTACAAGTCTCGGGCCCCCTCTCCGTCTCGCGCGTCGGTCGTCCTGTGGTGGCGGCGGCGTCTTGTTTGCGGTATCGATTCCCCCCACCCCCCACCCCTCTCAGTGCGAGCAGCTGCCGCGTTCAATTCAGGCACCAGAAGCAGTGGCAGGAACAGCAGCGCAAAATTGGGCGCAGCGCAACTAATCGAGACCGCCGCGCCAAGGATGCCGGCGCACAGATTAGCTTTCCTTAAGGCCCAATGCCCAGCGGCCGCCGCTCCGAGGTTCGCGCGCGAGCGGGGCGTTTTTCTTGGCGCCAGTTCGGAGGCTTGGCTCTCTCCGCTAGAGCCAGCGGTATAGTTTAGTGGTGCATGCGCTCCAAGGAGGTGCGCGAGCCTCCTTACTCGGAGTCTTGGAGCTGTGGCTCCCGGCGCTGGCCCCTGCTGTGCCACCCAATTTGGCGGCGCAGTGGCTTGGATGTGGTCTCGGTACGAGGAGAGCCCCGTGGGTTCTTATTCTGGCCGTGAATTTTTTACGAGGTCGTCCCCCGTCGGCCAGAGCTCCTCTCTCTCTGGAAACTCGAAGGAAGTGGTCCGGGTGAGAAGAGAGAGAGAGAGGACCGAATAGTCGGAGAGTCTTCCTTGGAGAACGCGCTTCTGGAGTATCGTCAGGTTTGCTGTTTGAGCCGATTTTCTCTTGCTTCAGCGACGTCCTTGACTAAGGAAGTCCTATTCAAATAAAGCTCATTAACTGATGATGATGCTGATGATAAACTTTAATGGTGCTGGGGAAGCTTGGACAAAAGATCATCACAGCACAAGGTGTCATTCTCCACAAGGTGGGGTCAAATACCCATTTTCCGAACAGTGGTTGTTGTTGTTGTTTATTGTGCTTAAGACAGTACAGAAGTAGTGCCAAGGGGCAGAGGCAAAAGGCGATAGCAATGAACGCCTGACTGGGCCAATGTCCCAACAAAAACTTGCAGCACAAACAGCACACACATAGAAATGAAAATAAGGCGAACTTGCACATGAAGAGAGGCAATCTGTCGATTACAGAGGAAATTAGTAAAAAACAGGATTGAAGCCAGTACTAAGTAGTCAAATTATACAGTTGTGTAGCCTAAGCACAAAATAAATTGACAGAATGAGTTCATCTCAGGGAAGCCTAGCACCAGGGCAGGGGAAACCTAGTATCACAGTAGAAAGCCGGCGGATGCTTTGCAGCACTGGGCGAAGTTCAGAAACTCATTGACCAGAGCGTGGGAGAGGCTTTTTTTTTTGTCATGCACACAGATGTGTAGCACTCCAGCTGCTCTTTCCCGTGCATCTGGCATGCCGCAACATCTTTCTACCTCCCTTTCAAAAGATCCATTCGTAACCCGTAGACGATATTCAGGGCGGCAAAGGATGTTAATCCTCAAGCAACGTGCACGCGCCGTCGTTCCCACGTGTACTTCTCCGTACCCCCAAATCTAACTCGGGTGAAGCAGTTATCCCTGACGCGACTCCGGGTCAGACTCCGATGGTTCGGCATCAGTGGCATAGCCAGGCTTTACAAACTCCTGACAAGTTTCCACACTACATGTGCAGCAGCTGGCTCTGACTTCACTGTGCAGCACCTGCTATGGACATGCCCAGGAACATGAGTGGCGTGCACCATGGTTCTTCGCGAGGCAGGGCTGGCTTCAAACAATGACTAAGCCTACACTAGTAGTCATTGTCGTTACTTACATGACACTGAACTGCATGCTTACTTTTAAGACTTAATAACGCCCCTCACTGCTCAATTTTCAATATCATGTAGCAGACTGGAAGAAGGCATATGTACAAGAACTGCGCAGTGATCATAATCCTCCTCAGAGAAATTGATAGAATATCAATTAGGAAAGGCGTCAGACAAGGTGGAACAAAACCTCGCCGCTGTTATTAATAATAATAATTGGTTTTGGGGGAAAGGAAATGGCGCAGTATCTGTCTCATATATCGTTGGACACCTGAACCGCGCCGTAAGGGAAGGAATAAAGGAGGGAGTGAAAGAAGAAAGAAAGAAGAGGTGCCGTAGTGGAGGGCTCCGGAATAATTTCGACCACCTGGGGATCTTTAACGTGCACTGACATCGCACAGCACACGGGCGCCTTAGCGTTTTTCCTCCATAAAGACGCAGCCGCCGCGGTCGGGTTCGAACCCGGGAACTCCGGATCAGTAGTCGAGCGCCCTAACCACTGAGCCACCGCGGCGGGGCCGCCGCTGTTATTCACTGAGTGCTTATACATGTGGTGTGTAGAGAAGTTTATTTGGATGGAGGTGGAGATAAAAGTTAACTAAGAACACCTCAGTTACCTCGTATTCGCTGATGATAGCGTTGTGTATTGTGTCTGTAGGAGAATTAACAGCGCATGATTCAGCACTTAAACACGTAAAGCAAATTTGTGGACTTTATGGTTTATGGGAGATTTAACGTCCCAAAGCGACTCAGGCTATGAGGGACGCCGTAGTGAAGGGCTCCGGAAATTTCGACCACCTGGGGTTCTTTTACGTGCTCTGACATCGCACAGCACACGGGCCTCTAGAATTTAGCCTCCATCGAAATTTGACCGCCGCGGCTGAGATCGAACCCAAATTTGTGGACTAAACATTCATTTGATGAAAAGCGAAGTCATGTTATACGGTCTCAGAAAAGAACAGCAGTTCCCGACGAGTAGTGCCGCACTGGAAACCGTTAAGGAATAAGTCTACCTAGGCCAAGTAGTGGTCACGGGTCCAGACCATGAGTGGAATAGCTAGGAGAATCATAGGATGGAATGCACTAGGGAGGTGTTCTGAGTGCATTACGAAGGTATTCGTAAGCGTAGTACATTTATTTCCTTCTTGATTCGTATAGTCATGTCAAGGCCTTATTCCAGCTCGTCACTGTGGAGTTGTTTAAAACGAATAAACGCTTTCTTCTCAACTGCCTGCCGCGGCGGCCACTCGTCGACGGAGACTAGAACCAAGAAGGACATGTGCTCTGCGATGTTGCTGCATGTTAAAGAACCCCAGTCGGTCTAAATTAATCGGGGGCCCCCACTACCGCGCCCCTCATAACCCGTCGCTTTGGGATATTAAACCCCATATGCCGTGCCGTACCATACCATACCATACACTATGCCATATAAACCGCCGCGGTGGCTCATTGGTTATCATGCTCGACTACTGCCCCGAAAGACGAGGGTTCGATCCCGGCCGCGGCGGCTTCATTTCGATGGAGGCGGCAGGCTAGAGTCCCATGTACTGTGCTGTGTCGATGCACTTTGAAGAGCACCAGCTGGTCGAAATTATCCGGAGCCCTCCACTACAGCGTCCCTCACAGCCTGAGTCGCTGTGGGACGTTAAACCCTCTAAACGAAACCAAACCAATACCATATCATGGCACAACACACCATATCACGTCTTCCACTCTATACGGTGTCTCTCATAGCCTGAGTTGCTTTGGGGCGTTAAACCCCCATAAACCAAACCAGTACCATATCATACCATACCAAACCAATGCCATACCATACCAGTCTGCGCAGAGGCCGCGGCGATCAAGCAGCTCGCTGCCATCGCGCGCCAGTAAAGGAAGGGCTACAAACGTACTACAGAATACAATCCCTTTATCCGCTAGATGCCGAGAAAAGTTTCCTTAAAATGCACGCATTTTTCTTGTCCCGGCGTAATTCGAAAGCGTTAGAGCAAGCTCCGCAGCTTTCTAACTTAAAGCCTGATTGTGTGCACCGTGGTCGGCGGCGGTTCGCTGAATGCGCCGGATTCCTCGACGGACGGCGCCGAGGAGGCCTTCCGCCTCCTCTTCCGAGGCTTCCTGCTACTGCGGGAGTCCTGGGAGAGCTGCTCCAGCGAAATCGGCGGCGTCGAAGTCGACGCCTTGGTCCGTGTAGAGGCCGGCGAGCCGGTTCCGCTGGACCGTCTGGGCGACGGTTGGCCGGAGGCGGCTGCCTTCTGCCGTGACGGGGAACCAGCGCTGCAGCGACGCGTATAGGAGGAGAGCAAAGGAGGAGAGTAGCTCAGTTTGGCCGTATTTCAAGATCTAGCCTGCTATTAAGCATAGAGAAAATGGAACACTCTAAACAGAAAGGGGTAAAAAAGGGCGCTCTCTTTTGTAAAAGTATGTGCGCTAGAAGACCAGCTTACTCCTTTCTTACTCCCAAAGAGCCGTATTAGTGTTTAGAGTGAATTACGAATAAAACAAATCCGAGAGTCTATGGCACTGATGGGAGTGATGATGAATTTTAATGGGGAAGATAAGCTTTGGCTAAATAGCATGGCGACACAAGGTGTTCTTGCCTGCACAGACGCAGGCCAAAGACCCATTTTCCAAGCATTATACCCCACGGACGCTGAGCACAACGCAAGGGGAAAGCTTGCATGTACTGGAAACTGGTCGGCACAAGGCGGCACTGAGGGTCGAACCCAGCACTTTCCCCATGCGTGTTTAATGCTCAAACCATTAGGTCACCGCTGCGATGGTGCCGATGGAAGTATAAGCAAAGATGACTCAGCGGACAGTGACGAAGCTTAACTCCCAGAGGTGACCATGGTAGACCACAATCACCCCCGTGCATCGTGCCACGGCCTTCGTGCGCACAGCGCCGTCATTGCAGAACATTACACGTTCGCCGCGGGCCCATCGCTGAAGACTTTCCCAGGATCACTCATGTTATTCAACAGATGGACCCCCTGTCAAAGAAACGTTATATTACGAGGAAAGTGGTGATCCGTGAAACTTGTTCACTACGTAAACCTGAATGAGCAGGTTTGCACTGAACAGCTTTCACTATTCAGGGCAGCGTACAACCATGAACGTTCTGTTCACAGAAGTGGCGCCTCCCTCTAGTGTGCATACCCGTCGTCTGTGGGATTGACGCCGGGACCGGGCGTCTCAGATGCGGGCGTTGAGCGGGCAGGCGTCACTGGCTCCTGCGCCGCAGGCGGCGAGGGTGGTGGCTGGCGACTCCGACCGCCAGATGGCGTGGCCGACGGCTGGTCTAAAGCGTCAGCTTTGGGTGCTGGCTTCTGCTGATAGGCGCCCAACACATCCCGCATCAGGCCGGTGCCGATGAGTGCGCTGCGAACAGTACCAGTGACAAACTCGGTCACAGCTGGCATGTTGCTAAACGCCCGCTTGCCATTTGGAATGCTTTGTAACTCTGCGTACGGGTGCGAGATTCACGCACATGGCGTGGACATGCTCAGATAAACCGAACCACTTAAAGCCGCACAACGCGTCCCTGGAGCAGTGGGAGGTGACGCTGGCCAGCGGCTCCCTGGAAGACCAGGAGGCGCTAGTCGCCATCGCCAAAGCGTCGGCGGACGCCACTGGAGTCTTGGTTGTACTGAGGACTTCACCCACAATCCGCTCTGGTCTCATATTTTTTACAAATAAATGCTTATTCTCTCTCTCTCTCTCTCGTTAGAGCCACTGGTAATGCCGCGCAATGTCACGAGTGACGTCACTGTGCTCGGTCCAATCAGTGATCGGCATTCTGGCCAATAAGCGTGATGCGTCATGCATTACGCCACTCCCTTCTGACCAATCAGCGTTACACATGAAGGGGAAACGTGGCCTTAACAGCTCTCGCTGTAAACGTTTCCAGCGGCTCTACCAACCGCACCGCACCCACCTGAAGAGGGCCGACACGAAGAGGATGACCGTGACGCTGGCCAGCATGCAGGCCGTGCGGAAGGGGAATCGCTGCTCGCCGCGCCGCTCGTCGAAAAGCGGCAGTCGGACAGCGGCCGGCAGACCGACCTCCGGCGCGCCACACAGCGCGCGAAGCAGGGCGGCCGCCGCGAAGCCCGCCAGGCATCCGTACGCGTTGCTGGGCAGGTAGAAGGCGGCCAGCAGCTGCGGGAAGAGCGTCACGTAGGCCAGGTCGGCGCACAGCCGCAGCAGCCCCGCCGTGATGCCCAGGCTGTTGTACACGGAAATCGAGAGGGCGCCCGACGCCACCATGGCCAGTCGAAGCACCCAGCACACCTCGCGCTCCTGGGCCTGCATACAGCGCGCGTTGAATGTGCCTGGAGAGAATAAATTATCGGGCAGTCAGTGTGATTGATGTGGAGGGGAATTTGTTAGCGGGGACATGAAATAACAGCAGACGTCAAAATATAATGCGTCAAAACAGCGCACAAAAAACAGCACAGAGAATAAACAGGACAGCGAAAAACAGCATGATGACAGAATAGCACAGGGAAAAAGAGCACGACAGAACAGCACATCAGAGTATATACGATGCAGCGCTACTTGTGGGGGGGGGGGGGGGGGGGTGAACTATCATAACCATAACGGCAAATGGTAAGTCAGAACGCATACGGCAGCGACCTTTGGAGTTAGCGACGCTCGTTTTGGTGATACCGTATGCGGTTATAGAAATATGATAGTTCACCCCTCCAGCAGCGCTGCACCGTTCTCCGGTGTGCTCTTCTGTCGTGCTGTTTTGTAGCGACAGCTACATTACGGTGGCATTTCGAGCCTTCAGCGTGGCGGCGCTGCCATCCTGTGGCTGCACCGCCACGCTGTCACGTGGTGCGGAGCAGCTGCCGGTGGCGTGGCGCCGAGGCTGATCACGTGGTTCGTCACGTGACCAAGTTCCGCTCGGCCAGCTGTAGCTATCGCGTCACTCCAGGTTTAACCAGAGCTAAACCACCGCCAATTTTTTTTCGCTGTGCTGTTTTGTCGCCATCTGTTTTTTTTCACTGTGCTCATTGAAAAGATACTAAACTAGGCTATGACTTCGTCAGCACATTCGGCGAGAGCCGTCATGTCCAGTTCTCTTTCTACTACGGCGCCCTCCATTTTAATCTATTTCTTCTCTTCTTTCTCTCGTCTTCTTTCTTCTTCTTGGCAGTCATGGGGTTAATAGGGATCACTCTACGGGGATCGCTTCACGGGTAAGGGTATACGCACGGCCGGCCTGAGCAGGGCGTGGTAGACGTTGTGCGTGGCCACGGAACCCAGGGCCAAGCAGCCCGAGGCCAGGGAGGACAGGGCGGACGACACTAACGCCGCCATGAGGACGGGGCCGAGCACACCCGGCGTGAGCCGCTCCATGGCGTACGGCAGCAGCCGATAGGGTGCGTCCGCGCCCACCAGCCGGGCTGGCTGGTCCGCCGAGATGGCCGTGAAGTCTGGCAGAGAAGGAAAGTGGCCAATTGCTGTACAAATTTTGCGCCGGGACTGGCTCAGAAAACCACACGGGTTGCACAGCAACAATGCTTCTGTCACGGAGTTCTACAAACAGGCCAGTCGATGGTATAACAAACACGACTGACAACGCGAGGACCGTGGGGAGAGAGTGAAGCACTAAGAGCGGAGTCTTTTCTAAAGTCAGAGCTCCCGGCATGTCTGCTTGACATTTTTTTCATCGTGCTATCGGCCACAAGCTAAAATCTTCGCTTCCTGTTGCGGGTGCCATCATCGGGCGGATAACCAATGAAATAGTTACAGTGCCTGTCCTTTCTTCATGCCTCCTCCTTGTTCCAACGTCAGAGTAACAGGCTGGTACTAGTGCGGTCACGTCCAGTGACCACTCGGTGGACTCAAGGTCCGCTACATTCCTCTGCCTTACAGTTAACAACCAAGCCGCCGCGGTGGCTCAGTGATTATGGCGCTCGGCTGCTGCCCCGAGAGACGCGGGTTCGATCCCGGCCGCGGCGGTAGAATTTCGATGGAGGCGAAATTCTAGAGGCCCGTGTACTGTGAGATGTCAGTGCACGTTAAAGAACCCCTGGTGGTCGAAATTTCCGGAGACCTTCACTACGGCGTCCCTCATAGCCTGCGTCGCTTTGGAATGTTAAACCCTCATAAACCGTACACTTAACAACCGGGGCAAGTCAACTCCCATCTCGTTTGAAGGACCAAAAATATGATGATGATGATGGTGGTGGTGCACTAGAGGGCAGGCTTTCCGCATCTGACGAATCTGTCGGTGTTCGGCTGACGCGCAGAACCAAACGCGGCTAAGCAAGTGTTTTCTGGTTTCTTTTCAGCGCACATGAAGCACTGGCGGCTGTTTCGTGCTGCATCAAAAACCGAGCATGAAATGTGAAATGAAAAATGGCGGGAACCGGGTGGGTGTGGGACGCACTTGTCAACTTGGCGGCGCTGCCGACGATGATGGGTGGTAGCGCCGCGAGCAGGCAGCCAATGCCCGACAGGTACGAGGTGATCTTGGCCGTCACCACTCGATCGCTGCACAGCACGCTCTGGAAGAACTCCTGCATTCAGGAGCGCATGCAGGGCGGGGTGATTCTGCGCTTGGCTTGCACGCTTGTAGACGCAGATTACGGGCGTTTAGCGAGTCAGTCCATTCTTGAAGTGTTAAAGCGATCAACGTATCAATTGTGTTGCTGATCAGTTAGGCGACTGGCTCACTGAGTAAGTTGTTGATTCATTTGAATGGAGAGATTGACTGCACTAGCTGGTTACATATGTTTGCTCGTTAGTTAACTCAGCGCCTGATTAATCAGCTGCTCCTTGTTCGTGGCTCACCCCGAGATTTGAAACATGGGCTTTTCCCACACGAATGATAAGCTCTCATGGTTCGGTACAATCGCGCTCGGTATAACCTGCAACGCGTTGGTGGTATCCGTAAAGAGCATTGAGGGTCAATGCAGTGCAGCGTGGTATGATAGCCAGCCGTAAACCCTCAGAAAGCACTAAAAGCAGCCGTTTTTTCTTAGGTCTTTTCTTCTTTCGCAACTTGAAGGCGTTGACTGGCGTGCGCTGCCTTTCAAACCGAGCTCCGTCCACAGCTGACTCCTTTGTTTCACCTTATTGTGACCGCGAGTGTACGTCATCTCAAGCAACCACTGCAATTCAGTGTGGCTTGATAACCCCGCGAACACTCAGAGAACTCTAAAAGCATGTTTCTTCAGGTAGTAGCTTAATTCGTCTCTTGATAGCACTGACGGGAGTTGGCTGCTTATCAATGTGAGCTCCGCCTACAGCTTGCTCGCTTGTCTCAAGTTATTGTGAGCGCGAGTGTATGTCATCGCAAACAGCGGAGGTACTCCAGCGTCGCCGAACGCCTACGTAATATGCGGGATAGCTCGCCTGTCGTGCGAGGCCTCCGAGTGCTGTGGCGCACACGATGTCGATGACGCTGATGGCATCCTCTGTGCTGATGGCTCCGGCTAGGCTGGCCTCGGGACCCTTCAGTGTGCCCACGTGGGTGTGACTCATGCAGAACGGCAGACAGATCCACTGCGCGAATGCAGGCACACGTTTGTAGGATATATGACGGGCCCAGAGTAGCGCTAGGTATGTGCCATGGCGAGCATTCTTGTGCAAAAATTTTGAATATTCGAATACTGTAAGTTACAGCAATAGAAATATTGAAGTTAATGGTCCATTCTTCCGAAGCGTAGAAAAGGTTTTTCTATTGCTCGCATCGAGCAGTTAAGACTGCCTTAGAAAACCAATGGGGAACACTTTTGACAATACCGAGAACGTTAATAGTTAAAAAAAGTGGTAGGGTTTTAACCTAGTTAAAACCGAGTAGACGCGTGAAAGCATGTCTTCATTCATCGCCTCTAAGTCTTTCTGGCATCTGCAAGTGTGCACGCAACCGCGTTTCTCACTCCTTATCTTCGTACCCTCTTTCCACTCGGCTGCAGCTGGCGCTACAGCCTCCTCCCATTGGCTGCAGCTGGCGCAACGCTCCTCCAATCTTGCCCGAGCTTCCTCCCGTTGGCTGCAGCTGGTGCGACGCTCCTCCGATCTCACCTGAGCTTCCTCCCATTAGATGCAGCTGGCGCGCCGATCCTTCGATCTTACCCGAGCTTCCTCCCATTGGCTGCAGCTGGCGCGACGCTCCTTCTATCTTACCCGAGCTTCCTCCCATTGGCTACAGCTGGCGCGACGCTCCTCCGATCTTATCCGAGCTTCCTCCCATTGGCTGCAGCTGGCGCGACGCTCCTTCGATCTTACCCGAGCTTCCTCCCATTGGCTGCAGCTGGCGCGACGCTCCTCCTATCTTACCCGAGCTTCCTCCCATTGGCTGCAGCTGGCGCGACGCTCCTTCGATCTTACCCGAGCTTCCTCCCATTAGCTGCAGCTGGCGCGACGCTACTCCGATCCTACCCGAGCTTCCTCCCATTGGCTGCAGCTGGCGCGACGCTCCTTCTATCTTACCCGAGCTTCCTCCCATTGGCTACAGCTGGTGCGACGCTCCTCCGATCTTACCCGAGCTTCCTCCCATTAGCTACAGCTGGCGCGACGCTCCTCCGATCTTACCCGAGCTTCCTTCCATTGGCTACAGCTGGCGCGACGCTCCTCCGATCTTACCCGTGCTTCCTCCAATTGGCTACAGCTGGCGCGACGCTCCTCCGATCTTACCCGAGCTTCCTCTCATTGGCTACAGCTGGCGCGACGCTCCTCCGATCTTACCCGTGCTTCCTCTCATTGGCTGCAGCTGGCGCGACGCTCCTCCGAACTAACCCGAGCTTCCTTCCATTGGCTGCAGCTGGCGCGACGCTCCTCCGATCTTACCCGAGCTTACTCAAGTTACTCCGAGGCTTTACGCAAGATTATTGTTTGGGTTTTACCCTGTTAAGATGTGCCTTCGCACTAAAAATGCAAGCCTGCTTACAGGAGATCTGCGAATATAATGATTGTTACAGTGAAATCTCATACTGTATGGAAAAAATTGCTTTCATAACGTTTTTCAGTTGAAAAATGTTTTCGTCCAGAACAGCTGGTTTTCAAAAAGAAGCGAAATTTGCGAGCCTCTTTCACTGAGATGTGGAATGAGCTCCGAGAGCTATCAAGTGGCGCCCTCTGTATCTTGAATAAACTAAAAGAAAGCCTGCGCATTTCTGCACTATGTGTGCGGAATTTTTTTTTTACTCATATCTAGAAATGAAAGCGAGACCAAAATGAGAAATGCCTGACGATGGGCTCTTGCCCCTTGCACAGTTCAACATCATTTAACGTATACTTGCATAGCCAATTTCAATACAATACAATACAGTACAGTACATTTAGTAGAGTGGGCCATAAAAAGAATTAAGAATAATAGTGCCCAGCCCACACCGCCCTTGTGGCACAAGAGCTAATACAGTACAGTACAATAGGAAGATACAAAACGATAGTCAACTCTCGTAAAAATACAAATTAAGACACGAGCATAACAAATTAAGCGAATTTTACCATCTCTGCGCAATATGGGCACCTCCCTGTGCTATATGATTGCATACGGTGGCATTTAATGGCGGCGGCTGTGGGTAGTTGTGACGTAACACGAAAGCATCTGATTTGTGAAGTCTGTATCAAAGGAGTTGAACTGTGCGAGAAGCTTGTGCGACGGAGACTCACATAGCGATTAGAGCGCTGGCTAGGGAAGAAAAAAGGTGGGGGGGGGGGGAGGACAGCTGCGGTTGGGACAGAGCAATTAGCGCGACTACGAGGAACGGTGACCGTGCAGCCATACTGGGGCATCAGATTTTACCGAGAAAGGGCGCCTGAAGCTCTTCTTGTAATAGTTCCGAGCATAGACCCGTGTTTTTTTTTTTTGCATTGCTTTGACCAGATATTGCGTGCGCACACTAACCATGCCGATGCTGCAAGTGATGAAATGCACGGTGTCCGTGTACACGACGGAGTAGCATCCTCCGAGCGTGGTGTAGGTGAGTACGAAGCAGGCCATGAGGATGGCACCCATGGGCCCACTCACGTTGCCCATGTCCTGGAACACGAAACCTGTCGAGTACGCCAAACTCTTAGGGTACTGTGCAGTCACGTGCGCTTCGTGAAGAGTGGTGACAACTTGTGTTCCTGTATAAGCTCCCGCAGGAAGGCAGAGTTGCGCGAAGGTCCGCCTTTTTGTTCCAAGCTGTGCGGGAAAGCCGCATCTGCAGTGGCAGGAACCACAGGAGAAGGATATTTGTAGGCAACCCCTCCTCCTCCCGGTGGTGGCTACACAATAACTTCTCTGCCAGATAACAAAGCAGACTGTGTCCAAGATGGGAGCGGCTTGCCCTCTCCAGCTCATCATATGTTGGGTATGAGCCGCCGCGGGATCACTGACGTGAGCTAGGTTTATGCGACTCCGTTCCGCGAACAGTGTTAAGAGAGCACGGGCAAGCCAGTCAGCGGGCAACTCTGCTTCCTGTGGGAGCACATATGGACCTCCTTCACCCCGCGACGTCACGAAGATGCGGTGGCGCTGATGTTAGCAGCGACTTTCGCATGGTAGGCAAAACAGGTTCCGTTTGCCCGTGCCTACCGCAGCTGCCGCAGCTACCGGCGGCTGCTTCAAGCCTGTGCACTGCAGAAGCAGCATGTATTGACCAGCTGCGTCACTGCTGGATCCGCGTAGTAGCATAAAAAATATTAAATTAGCCTCGATAGGTTTCTCGCGCATAAATGCCGCATTCGGAAACTGGCTAACAGGCATTGGGCCACGGTAGTAAAGCGTGAAGTCTGGGAGTCGATAGGCACTGTCACTCAATTCACTTAATAGCATGCAAGTTACTGCGTTCATTCACCTGAACTTCAGGATAGTAGGCTGATAATTGCTCAAGGAAAAAGAAGACATATGCAGCTGCACACGTACATATCACCTTGAGCCGGAGCGCACGGGGCGTCGACAGGTTCACTCGCCCCCAAGAATGCGTTTTCTTTTTGTTAATAGCACACCATGTTTAATGGCGCGTTTTATGACATTTAATATTTACTTGAAACTGTTTCTTGATATGACGACGTAATTATTTCATTCGAGTAGAAAGAAGTCTGTAAGTTGTGTCAATCTTGCGCGGTCGCGTTGGTGTGCTTAGAATAGCGTAACTTAAGTGTGCAAAACGCCATATGCTTTTCATTTCATCATGCATGTGTCATGTTTCATGAGATAGGACATGATCGCGAAGCTTGTTTGGAAAGAAGCGTCGCAAGGCGTGCTACTAACAGACACGTGGCGAGATTGAGAGGGGACGCGGCAATGAAAAGTGTTT
>NC_135507.1:26836212-26928061 GCF_052857255.1 Amblyomma americanum | reverse complement strand
CAGAAATTTTATTATAGAGTTTATTGACAGTCTATGGACAGCCTATAGTCAGTGTATAGAGGGTCTAAAGAATTTTTTGTGATGGAGAAAAAGGCTGCCGCTTTTTGATGTTGCCGGTAATTGGTTTTTTTGGGGAAAGGAAATGGCGCAGTATCTGTCATATATCGTTGGACACCTGAACCGCGCCGTAAGGGAAGGAATAAAGGAGGGAGTGAAAGAAGAAAGGAAGATGTGTCGTAGTGGAGGGCTCCGGAATAATTTCGACCTCCTGGGGATCTTTAACGTGCACTGACATCGCACAGCACACGGGCGCCTTAGCGTTTTTCCTCCATAAAAACGCAGCCGCCGCGGTCGGGTTCGAGCCCGGGAACTCCGGATCAGTCGTTGAGCGCCCTAACCACTGAGCCACCGCGGCGGGGCTGATGTTACCCATACAAAAACATTCTACAGACTCTACTGTCCTCCATAGATATTCTCTTTTCTCTATTAATACTCTATATACAAAAGTCCACTAAAAGTATATGGCCATGAATCTATAGATTGTCTATGGACATTGTATGGGATCGTTTTGTTGTCTATAGGAATTGTTTCTAGGAAGCCTATACACTTTATTGACAAAAGTCTGTGGACAGAAAGCATATAGAGTTTACGGACAAAAGCCGGTGTACAGTCTGTAGTCGCCGTATAAACGGTCGTAAGACATTTTTGTTAGGGCGGAAAAGATTGCATTTTCTTTATGCCACCACTCGCAAAGACACAAAATTTCGTATTAAGAATAATCGCATAACGCCAAATTTGAAGCTGCATAAGTTGTAAAGCGAAGTCTGTTGCAGAAACGGGGGCCTTGAGGGCTGTTCGGCTTGGTGCGAAATGTTCACAGACGCGCAATTTGTTTTCGTATATGTTGCATAAATTTTTTGCTTGTTACATTCTAAACGTTAGTTCATAAAATCAGGCATGAAAATTCATTGTTTCTCACATGCAGTGAAAATTAAACGCTGTGATTGAGAGTGGTAATTCGTTATTATGAGTACCGAGCGGTGTTTGCGATTTACAAACTTTTGCACTCTTTTCTTCAACCAGCAAATCTGTTGTTGAAATGAATGATGTTTTAGTCGTGTGAAAGCGTCGTTCCGCAATTTCTGAGGCTATGATAACGAGGATATAGTAAAGGAGGTTTCCTGTTTGATAACAAAGTTTTACGCCAGCGAGCATTGCGCAACAGACTGCAGCTGCCATATGAGAGAAAAATCTGGTTTGTGAGCTGGCTGTGTACTAACAGTGTAACACAGCTTGACTCGCATTTTCTTTCACGAAAGTTCAGTTCACTAGAAAAACTGTGATACTGCTCATTTTCACCTATAGTCGCGAAACAAGAACAGACACTTCTGCGGCTAACAGGCTGTGAAATATTGCAGCCAAGTTGCAGCTGCTACTGTTCACGTGTGACGTTTTTTCGTAAAGCTTTATTTGCCCATGTTCTGCTGGACGCGGCACAAACTTCACTAACGCTTCACTAACACTCATGTAGCGCTCACCGCAGAAGTACGTAAAGATACGGGAAAAGGGAGATGACAGCATTAAAATATAAGAATGAAATGGAGAGAGGTGTACAAGTAAAACCCATACACATCGATGCGCATTAGCGGCGTTTACACCAACTCGACAGGGCTGGCCTGAGTCGTGTTATCGGGTAGAAAACCGGTTACTGGGTTCATGTGAAGGCCGAGGCGTCGGGTCGGAGAGTCTATTGGACTCGACCCCTCAGCTCCGCCAGAAGCGGTGGGCTGGCCCGCAGCATCTCCCCCCCCCCCCCCCCCAAAAAAAAAAAACACTCAATTACGCTTTTCACACTTGTAAAAAGTTGACTCGCTCGTATCGAGTTCGACTCAGCCACAGAAATCGAGTTCGACTCAGCCACAGAACTTCTAAAGCGCGCAGGTCTTCTTATTCTGGCAAGAGAAAATCGGCAGCGTTTGAAATTTATTTACTTCTTCACAACTCATTCCAGCTAATTTTTCCAGTTTTTAGATAAAAGACACGCGCGCCAAACCAGACACATGCACTCAATTATGATAAAGTAATTTTCTTGCAATGATACTCTCGTTCTGTTATCCTTATTTTCCGCAGTACGTATGCGAATGGTACGCTTTGCAACCATGTATTACCACGCAGCCAACATATAAAAAATTTATTGGGCTCGTTGAAAGGGCAGTTCTTTCTTATACGCATTGTTCACTCTGTTTCCTTATGTGTGTTTGTTTTCTGTTGTCTTCATTTTTCAATTCACACCTGTAATGACCCATTCGGGGTTGGCAGCATTACAAATAAACGAATAAATACAATGTAAACAGACAGTCGTCTAGTTGTGCTGACCCAGCTCAGCTCGATCCCCTGACTCGACCCGCTGCTGTCGGGTTCATGTAAACGAGGCTTTTTATTGCCCAAAAAACGCAGTGACGAGCTGCAAGTTGTGTGAACGCCGTTCATCCATGCGTAGACGCGAAGGAAACGGTAATACTGAACCGCCATACTGCGAACTCTGGCCGTTTTTGTGCGACGCACCTGGTCCCCCTCTAAGAGATTAAGTACACGTTGTTTTAATAGTAGACCATCAGCTCAGGTCTATTCGGCTGTCGGCGCGTATGATAAACAGTGACGTAGAAAAGCCCCGAGGAAACGTGTGAAGCTGGAGTTTTTTCGTGCCGGTGCCAAAAGAAGAGCATGTTGCGTACTGAACACGGAGGAAGACTTTATAGGTGTGGAAACTCCCCCGTCTGTGGCGACCAGAACACCTCACAAGCCCGCGGCGCCACTATCCTGCAGGCGGCGTCTGGCGGCCTGGAAAGAAACTACTGAAATACAACGTCACGGCGTGCCCGCTGAAGCAAACACCCGTGTCGTCTGCTTGTCGTCTGCTTTGAGCGCGCGCCGCCGGAGAGCGCGCCGAAGCATGCCGAAGCCGCCTGCCCGGGCGCTGCATTTTTTTTCCCCTGCTGCTTCTACGAGGCGCCGCATGGCGCCGCCACTGCATGCGACCCCGTCGGCGCATACAATTGTGACTTTGTCTGGTCGCCTGCGCTCGCTCGCGCTGACGGGAGTTTCACCTCCTATATAGTCTTGCTCCGTGGTACTGAAGCACTGACATTCGCACGCGTGTGTGCTTTGAAGAAAGCGCAGGCAAAGAGTGTTTGCTTACTGCGTCAGCACAAACAAATCCTCCGCCTTTGATGCCGCCAGGACATGCGCAAACACGTCTCCTCTTGAGAAGAAAGTGTCTCGCCGTATACGAGCGTCGTCTTTGAAACTTATAAACGGCCATAGTGGGGGGCTGTGCATATGTTTGCCCGAAGAGAACTTGCGCACGGCGAGGTGGCTTCTGCAGACGACCGCGGGAGTACTGAGTGTGCTATAAGTAGCGTAAGACAGGGCGCAAACAGTGTTAGGGTAGAAGCGCGCAGTGGAAGACGCGAAGAAAAATTAAGAAACCGCTGCAGAGACGCACAACAGCCATCGGGTGACAGCTTAGGTCATGCACTGTGTGCCAGAGATGACTAAAAGGAGCCGGAGGGATTAGTCCTTTTGGAGACTAATTCTGTTGCCATAACCTTAAAGTCTGAACATTATTCCTCCTCTAGAGAATAACTGGGAAGGGATGAACAGCCATTGTTAATCTCTTAATGGACTAACATTACATTCGAAGATAAATAGGACAAAATGGGACCAACTCATATGCTTAGCCTTTCCGGCGAACGATTATCCCGCGCATAAACTAACTACGGTTGGTATTTTAAAGGACTAATGGCTGTTGATAAGTAGTTAGGGCACGCGGAGTATAGTAAACGTCGTTACTCCCTCGCTATTCCGTAGCTTGGGGTGTAAGTTGGGATAACGTAGTGTTTTAATCGGGTTCCATTTTACTTTCTTTTTGGCTTAGCGTGCACTCTTAGCACTTGTGATGTCACCCAAGCAGCTGAATTTCGTGCCCTTACCTTTCCGCGTGCTCCCCCCCCCATTTGTACGGTCGTGCAGAGTTCGTAAGCGTAGACATTTCCGCAAACGGGAGCCCTGCCGGCGGCGTGCGTATGATGAGTTCGTAGTGTCGCGCGCACGCGGACTAGGTTGATCGCGGAGTCGTTAAAAGTTCTCAGCCATGCGACCTAGGCAGTTTCGCCGAGTTTCTCTGCGTTAATTTACCAAAGCCACGGGCCGAAGTCGCCGGTTTGCGTTCGTACGAGGATGCCGGCAGTGAAACCGCTATGTTTTATCGCGAAGAGTTTCAGGTTTGCGTCGCAACGTGTAATGTTAGGAGTCTAAAAATGTGCGGTGCTAAGCGCAAATTGCTAGTATAATTATTAGTACAGTGTCTTAAATAGGAGGTATTGTATCTTGTTGTGTTCCTTTTTGATTAGGTACCGTCACGTCAGCTATCAGTTAACTTAATAATATTGCGTGCGAACGCAAGGAAGAGGCTTCCGACAAACCTTGTTATATCTTGGATATATTTTTCTAGCTTAGGCAGGCTTGTTTCTGAAAATCAGAAGTACACAGGTAACGATTCGTTGTTGTGTGACAGTTGCATTTTTTTAAGCTATTTCATTGGTCACGAAAAGGAACTTTAACCTCGTCAGCGCCCGCGTACATTAAAATACACGTGTGTATTTCACGGCATTTTAAAGGTAACGCATAGCTTCTGCAGTGTGACTGCCATTGGAAGTTAGAGAGCACTCGCTGCGCCCTCGCTAATCACCTTTTCATTAATTGTGCAGTGGTAGGGGCCCTCTGAGCAGCCTGCCAAATTGTTTGCTTTTTCTAATGGACCTTCCTGCTCCCGGATTTCAAATATTTCGCACATTTCTTGCGCCGTTAGTTTATTTGCAGTTTTGATTTAAATGCATATTCTGCCGAGTTTGTATTTCATTAAATGCCCATCAAATGACGCTATTGCATCTTTCTGCAAGCACACAGGACCATAGCTCAAACCCGGTGAACGTTTATTGCGAAAGAACTGTTTTCCTCTACAGCTGCGCAATATTTGTGTAGTTTCAAGCCAACACACAGGAATGAGAAATATATTTTTAGTTACTCTGACCGACAGTCATTTTTCTCAGGTCAGAAGAGGTTAAAATAACACTGTGACGAAATAATAATAATAATTGGTTTTGGGGAAAGGAAATGGCGCAGTATCTGTCTTATATATAACATTGGACACCTGAACCGCGCCGTAAGGAAAGGGATAAAGGAGGAAGTGAAAGAAGAAAGGAAGAAAGATGTGCCGTAGTGGAGGGCTCCGGAATAATTTCGCCAACCTGGGGATCTTTAACGTGCACTGACAACGCACAGCACACGGGCGCCTTAGCGTTTTTCCTCCATAAAAACGCAGCCGCCGCGGTCGGGTTCGGACTGTGACGAAATCTGCAATGCAGATTATCGGGTCGATGCCGTGCTGATGGCTTGTACAGTATACCTGCAATGTAATTAAAATACATTGCTGCGTTATCTACGAATAAATAATAATTTAGTTAGCAGTTTGAATCAAATAATTGTTTTTGTCTTCCAGCATATCGCTTTTTGGGCAGAGCACTTTAGTGGGCCAACTGTGGAATGCGAGCTTAAACCTGATTGGCATCAGTACTAACGATGTCTCCGCCATTTATCTATATATATATATATATATATATATATATATATATATATATATATATATATATATATATATATATATATATATATATATATATATATGAGAGAGAGAGAGAGAAAGACAAACGGAAAGGCAGGGAGGTTAACTAGGCAGCGCCCGGTATGCTACCCTACTCGTGGGAAGGGGAACGGAGGGAGAGATAGAAAGGGGGAGAGAACAAAGGGAGATGGTCACTTTTCCACATGTCCGTTGGCCATTACTTGCAGGGTACACAGGGCACACACTGATAGTTCACAACTTTGCACTCAGTCCCGAGTCCTTCAAGAACTCCTCCATGTAATTAAGATCGCAAATTGCTGCCTCCTCCGGGTGAAACTCTTATTCAGCCATGACTTGAAAAACAAAATTCGGAGGCCTTGGTTCCCGTTCCTTTCTATGCCCGTTCGGTAGCGAAGCTTTCATTCCTTAAAGGCTGCCTCAAAACTGCAACAGATGGCGCTACAGGTACTGCAGTGAGCACCAAAACTTCGTCGGGTGAGTTTAAATTCTATAATTAGATGTCTGGGTGTCATTTTATTTTTATTTATTATTTCTCAAAGGTTCCTTGCGAGGGATTGCATGAGAGGTGGGGATGACACGAAAAAAAAAGAACATGCATGATTTATAATGATAGACAATGGTTTACATTGATGAACGTGCTTCTTCTATGGCGCATTTTAATAGTCGATGGCTGATGATGGTCGCCAATTCAGTCGGAAGGTTATTCCAATCGCGGGAAGTCTTTAAGAAAAACAATTGCTGGAACGCTGTGATATGGACACGTTCTTGATAAACAGCATTTTGGGTGGTTATGGCGGGAAAATCGGTGCGCGTGTGGGATGATTTGACTGGCTGTTGGAAATATTGTGGAAGAACTCGTGAAATAAACAGACGTGCTACGTTACGATAGGTGACGATTGTAGGTAACCGTAATCGAGGTCTCAGTCCTGAGATGTTAGCATGATAAGAATATTCAGATGGGAGGAACCTTGGGGCACAATGCTGAACTGACTCGATGGCATTAATCAGGTTAGTCTGATGGTGATCCCGAACAATGTTATTCGTGTTTTGGTCTGACGAACGCCTTGTAGACGAAACTCGTTGGTCGTCGGTTCGGATCCAACCGGCGGTGTGTGGTTGTTGTTGTTTTGCTGCTTTCTAATCAATTATCTCTAATCGATAAAAATAATTACACTATTTATCCCCAACTGTTAAATACACAAATTATATTTAAAAAAAATAAACATCCCTTGAGCTCCTTGGTTTCCGTGACTGTTGGCTTGCTTCATGCCTTGTAGGCCGGTGGTTTAAAAGAACTGGGCACCAAAGTCAGGTTGCGCCGATGATACCAAAGGACAGTATTTGCAGAGTTGGTTATGTGGGCGACATGGTCAGTCCATGTTAGATCGCGAGAAATTTGGACGCCTAAGTACTTCGGGAAACGGCGGAAAAAATTGCACAGTTATTAATAGTGTATATAGGCGCGATTTAGTTAACACGATGGTAAAAGGAAATCGGTTAAGCATGGGAAATACTAGGAGACATAAGCCACATACTGCACCACAGTTGCACTTGTGAAAGGTCTTTTTGGTGGGCGATGACCTTCGATGAGGTTGTTACGGGAGGATATAAGGCACAATAATAAAAAAAAACAGTGTGATGTGGAAATAAATACTAAGTGGCTGAATATAAGTATATATTAGGAAAAGATAGGGCCTAGTACCGTGTCCTGGGAAGGATGATAGTGACAGCGTAGACGAACTGATGACGGTCAGTTATAAGAGTCCGGATCCAATTCATGACCGAAGGGTGCAGATTCAGATAGAATAGTTTGTATATTAAACAACCATGAGGAACGTTATCGAACGCTTTCTCGTAATCGACCAACAGAACATCCCATGGTTTATTGCGTTTTAAGTACGAATGTAAATTTATGTACAAAGAGGGCAAGCTGATTTTTACATGAGTGAGCTTTGCTGAAAGCGTGCTAATTAGGACTGAAGAAATTTGCAATAGAAGGATAGAAACATGTCAGTACTAAATATGTTCCATGATTTTTCAGCAAAAGCAGATGAGTGAAATCGGGCTATAATTGCATGGGTATGAGCGGCTTCTTTTATTGAATACTATGACGACTTCACTGATCCGCCAATCATGTGGAAATTATGATCCTGGTGTAAGCGGCTGCTGAAAGAGGAGTAACAATATGACGCTGCATATATATTTATTATTCTTATGCACTTTTGCATTAATGCCATCAATACCAGAGGAGGAAATATTCTTTAATGAGTCGACGCTTTTAGCAACGCCATGAGGCTCAAATGAAATGTCTTCCTTGAGTGGATGGTAAAGAAAAGGCATTTCAGGAAGGTTGTCGGCAGGTTCATTGGTGCAGACAAGAAAATGCTGTGTTAAGCATTCTCGCGTCATTAGGTTCAACGATTCATTAGGAGATTCCGGAATCATCACAGAGGGAAATGACTTCAGGTTTAAGAAGTGTAGTGGTTTTCCAAAACCGCTTGGAATTATTTTGTAACATTGTTGATGAAGTTTTGGAGAATAAATTAGGTCTCACTTGTGCTAGGTGTTTTAGTGTTTTTGACTCTGCAATAGGTTGTCCATGACGAGGAAGAGTTATGAAGCCTAGTCGTTGGAAATAAGTACCTGCTCTAGCTTTGTAGCCATTTTCGCTGTATTTCAAGTCACAGAGAAAGAACAAGCTCCGTTATGGCTATGGCGCTGAAGTTCTGATCGCAAAAGGACCCAGTTCAAATCGACGGAGCGAAACAGAAAACTCGGCGACACGCTATCGATGAAAGTTATTAGCCTGCGATTTATGCTTGCTCAATAGACTTTATCTTACCGGGAATCGTCTTTTAAATTCTTCTTGCATACACCGCGGTGGCGCAGCGGCTTTGCCGTTCGACTGCTGATTCAAAGTTCGCTGGTTCGATCCCTGCCACCGCGGCCGTATTTCGATGGAGGCGATATAGCAAAACGCCTGTGTGCTGTTCGATGTCAGAGTACGTTGAAGAACCCCCGGTGGAGTAAATTAATCCGGGGCCTTCCACTACGGAGTTTCTTAAAGCCTGGGTTGCTTCGGGACGTTGGAAGCTCACAATCAGACTTTTTATGCTTGATCATGCTGCAAGAGAACGTAGTGTTAACAGCCAGATGACCATTGAGGCAAAGCGTGCAAGTTATCGAAGAAAACTTATCAAGTTGAGGAGTTATAACGAGGCCTAAGATGTTGGCGAAGTGATCTGTGATACGCGTAGGAGTGCTAAGAGCGTTAAACCGAAGGTAAGGCATGTGTTTTGGAATTCTCTTGATGGAGTGCATCTGATTTTGCATAGGCGTGGCATCAGAGCGGTTTATCGATGAAAATTTGAATTCACCAAAGGCATGATAGGTGTGTAGTGGTTATAGTGCTCAGTGCGTCATGTAAGAATGATACGAAAGAACTCTCTCTACTGGGCGGACTGTAGCGAACAACAAAGAAGAGGTTTGCAAAACTTTCAGACGATGACGGAACATCTAAGCGAGAACAAAACGTTTCCGATTTCGTGGCCATAAGCATATAACGACCACCGCGCAAGCCATTAATTCTATCTTTGCGAAAGGGTATCAATACCGGGTATTGAAGGCAGATTCCCAGAAAAGAACGCTTGAATTAAACCATATTGCAGTTCGTCAAGCGATATTGGAAGAAAAAGATGAAATTAATCTGCATAACTGATCTCGTCTGGGAATAACACTACGATTACTGATAACAAAAAATGGAAAACGATAAGGGCTACGATGGCTGGTTTTGTCCTGGAGTGTGACTGGTTGGTGTAATTTGAGTTCGATAAATTTGTCAGAAGCATGGCCACGTACGTAAACCTTGTTTCCCGAGAGAAGCGTGTCTGAGCGAAGCTTAAATTTTGTATTTAGCTCTCTGCCACATTCTGCTAGGCGTCTGGGAACATGGCGAGTTCGGGGCGATAAGTGCTCTGCAATACTGAAACGACTCCTCTTAAGTTTTCCACTCGCGTAGATTATTCGATGTTTAAAATGAGTGAACTTAGCAGTAGGACTAGCCTTGTCGTTACCAGAGGTACCTAGCTGATGAGCGCGCTCAATATTTCGGTGCTGTACAGTCGCCTTCAAGTCCTCACTATGAAGATCGGTCACCAGTATCTGGAATTCCCCACACAATTGTTTGCCTTCATCTTCCAAGCCATAATAAATACAGGCGCACCTAATTTCAGTATGTGTTGTCATTGCGCCAGCATTCGAATCTGCTGATGCATTTACCGGAAGTGACTGCTGATTTGCCGGAAGTGACAGGTGGTGCTCGTGAGGCGCAGGTTGCTCTTCCGGTGCAATATGTCACCTGACACAGTTGGCAGGCGGAGGCCTGTGGATGCTTCGCATGGGCGAACCTGGTCTGGTGACGTCATTCTCCTTCAGCCAGTTGGCATTCTCCGGCCTAGTAACGTCACTTTCCGACAACCAATAGAATTTCTCTGCCTTTGTGGCACCACTGCTGGCGTTTCTGGACGACTGCACACGGCGCTAACTTCTTGTTCCTGTGAGGCTTCTATGCTATTGCATAAAATCCGCGTTGTCAGTCCGGGCAGCCACCGTCGAGACGAAATCCCCATTAGTCGTTGCCATTATGCTTTCTACCTCGGTATTAATATCAGTGAAGTAGGCGCTTTTCGTTTCAATTTTAATATAATTGTTTTTTGGGGGGGAAAGGAAATGGCGCAGTATCTGTCTCATATATATCGCTGGACACCTGAACCGCGCCGTAAGGGAAGGGATAAAGGAGGGATTGAAAGAAGAAAGGAAGAAAGGGGCGCCGTAGTGGAGGGCTCCGGAATAATTTCGACCACCTGGGGATCTTCAACGTGCACTGACATCGCACAGCACACGGGCGCCTTACCGTTTTTCCCCCATAAAAACGCAGCCGCCGCGGTCGGGTTCGAACCCGGGAACTCCGGACCAGTAGTCGTGCGCCCTTACCACTGAGCCACCGCGGCGGGGCTTCAATTTTCATTAGTCGCGTTTTCAGGCTCGCTGATAATTAATAATGTTGTGCTAAAGTCGAGTGGGTGGATTTCGACTCTTCAAGCACAGCTGTCTGTCCGGACTTTATGTCATCGCGTATTCTTCGTAGCATTTCAGCAATATACGTTACTCAGCAGTGCCAGGGCATAGTCTCTATGTCACCAGCTAATAACAGTCTTCAATAAAATGTAAGCACGCAAATAGACAACTGTTGTTAATACTGATATCAAAGAGGCAAAAACAGGGGAGCACTTAAGCTCCACCTTAAAGGGGCCATGACATGGTCGTTCTTCATATTGCAGTTTTGTGCTTCAGTAACTAACACAAGAGCTTATTATTCAATTTCCGAAATTTGGCTGCCCTGGACGCGCTGTATATTCCAAAAAAATGCGATCGAAATTGAGAAAGGGAGACTCCTCCCACCGGCAGCGACCGCCATATTGAACGCTACCGTGACGTCACTAGGGCATGCACGGAGCAGCGTCGTCTGCTCTCGTTGCTGCAATGTGCGCAGCGAGGTCTCTTGTCCCCTGTACTTTCGCGGGCGATCGATGTAGCAGTCAGCCCCCATATATGAGTCACTGGTGCCATAAAAGCGATAACAGAAACGCGCAGTTTTTCTTCGGTATAAGTAGAGTACGGTCACACTTTAGGCCGATGCGACGGCGATCGACGGTCGGTTGGCTGGTTGGTATGCAAATGCCGTCGCTGACGCACTGGTCTGTCACGCTGGACCGACGACGACGCCAGCACGCTCAACGATCGCATATCGTTGTAATTTTAAGTGTCAGCTTAGTGGGAACCAGAAGAGTGTGGTAGGGGACTAGTTGGTATGACATTCTATAAATTTAAGAATTTTGAAACTTATTGGACCTCATATGCCAGCCACGGCGGCATACGTGATGTGCATGCACCAGCGAAGATGTGCTTTCATTCGGTGCCTGCGCATAGAACTGATCGGTGAGGCAAGCGACACGGGCAGAAAATGTCGCACGACGGTGCCGCTCGCCGCCGTCGCCTGGGCTTGTGCGGCCGAACGAGAGCTTCACGCCCGGTGAGGCGAAGGCCGGAAAAACTGCGCTTGTGTACCTTATACGTATCGAAAAAAGTGAAACGAGCGGCTAAATTTCATATCTTCACACTTTCTTACTAATCAGTGAGGAACTTTTGCCATATTCTTGAATTTCGGCCGACGGTGGACCGCCGGCCCCTTTCGTGACGAGGCCTAGCTAGCGAGTACGCAGGATTCGTGTTTGCGATTTCGGCGATTGCGGAGAGCGAATTCGCAAGTTTTAGCGCCTGCAAATAGCTGTCGAGCGTAGTTTTGGCTACAGTGCCCTCAAGGCGACGACTGCTTACATCGCAGGACGCGAGTACAATAAGGGGAAAGTGCCGATATGTGACCCGTTCTGCATAGCATGTGCAGAAGGCAGCCGGCTGCAGCCGTCGGCGTCGACTGTGGACAACAAATCTGGTTGTTTTGATTAATTCAAGTTATGTCCGAACGTATTTTTATATAAATCGATTTAAGATTAAATTTTGGTGACATAAGAGAAAGCAGGTACAATTAGCGGGAAGCGCCGGTATCCTACGCGAAGCGTTTCCCAAACGGGCAATATATATAGCATCATCAGCGCTTATTGCAGTGTTATCATGGTGTGTAAATGAGTAAAAGTGCAATTTGTGAGCAAGATTGCGTAACATTTAAGATAAGGAGAGCCCACCTTGCGTTTTATGCCAAGCAAACGAGCAGTAAGTGCTGTTTGCGCACAGCTATGCAAACAATCCCAGCTCGGGGCTGCAGTATTCGTGATCGTCGCACTCCTGGGGCACAATGCGCACGCACAGTAAACGCTAAATGATGCACTATTATTTTCAAGCACTCATTTAGACGGCGGCGACAATTCATCGGTGAGGGCAGTGAAAGCATATTCGAGTCGCGTAGGGTTTTGCAAGCGGTTTGGTTCCTGCAAAAGGGTTCTACGAGCCGAAGGGAATGTATGTTCGACTTACAAACGCACACATGCAGCGGGGAAGCCGTCTCATTGAGGCACTTTTCTCTGGTCCTGTCGTGCCTCAAGCTTACTCTAGTGCTACCTTGTGATAATTGAGTTTAATTGTCGAGCCGATGAATAGCGGACAAGAACTTGGTAGCCAGCTACAAAACGCCGCGGCTTTCACGGCGCACATCGGCGAAGGCATGCACGGCACGTGCCGCTTTTCACATACGGGAGCACTTGACTGCTCAAGAGACCACACTCATAGCATACGAACAGCATGCTTCTAAGCGTAAATAATAAAGCAGGGGTCCATCGATTTGCGTTTCCTCAACAATCGGAAAACGGGCGCCACGAGCAAGTCCGCCTTCCCAAGGATCACTCAGCTCGCGTACTAAGTTCAAGGCTTCCCAAAAGAGAACACGGAAAATGCATTTTATTTGGCTGAGCTAAAAGAAAGTCTTTTCGAGCTGTCTACGGTGTGCATGCAAGCACCTCAACAGCTCGAAGCAGACGACGCGGGGCGTGTATGCCCTCGTGACGCCAGCGATCAGGGGTTGCCAGACCAGCAAGCAGTTCGCAGAAGGAACGAAAAAAAAAATTCGTTTTAAAAATATTTACCGCACAGAATTAACTGAAAATTCGGGGAATTGTAATTTAACCTGTTGGGAATTAAAGGTGATAAGCAGGGTATGCGTGAAAATAGGCTGTCATGGCCCCTTTAAGGGTATGGTGTGATAGAGTTAACGGTTAACTAATTTCTTCCTTATTTATTTCCTGTTTGAGATTACACACACTCATTAGCGTACTTCAGCAGGCACACCAGACCATGTGGTGGGCCACATGACACACAAAGCCTCCCTTTAACCACGTCGAACGAACGTGGCACAGTGGCGCAATGAAAAAAAATGGCGCATTGACCTAAAGGTTGTCTGACCCGCAGCTTAAGGGTTACGGGCTCGATTCCCAACTAGTTATCCCAGTTTTCTTTTAAGCGGAATTAATTTACTCTATATCCTTACACGTCATAATGATATTTCAGTCATGGCACAACCTCATAGTCACAATTTTTCCCGAGTTCTAGTCGTGTGCGTGCCTCGTCTCTTCGCTGTGTCCCGTCTTTTGACTGGTTTTACTCCTGAACATGTACCAACTGACCCAGATTTCAACACTACTCGTTTTCATTCCATAGCTCAACGTGTGACGTCACAGCTCCCTCGACCAATCCTGGATTAGTGTGACGAGGAGCGCGGCCTTGACTCCGAACGTCCGCCCTAATGCTTCCGCGTTCGAACCCGACCGCGGCGGCTGCGTATTTATGGAGGAAAAACGCTAAGGCGCCCGTGTGCTGTGCGATGTCAGTGCACATTAAAGATCCCCAAGTGTTCGAAATTATTCCGGAGCCCTCCACTACGGCACCTCTTTCTTCCTTTCTTCTTTCACTCCCTCCTTCATCCCTTCCCTTACGGCGCGGTTCAGGTGTCCAACGATATATGAGACAGATACTGTGCCATTTCCTTTCCCAAAAAACCAATTATTATTATTATTAAAACAGTTCGTTCCCTGCACTGCGAAAAAGCGAGGCAGGCTAGTGGTATTCATCATAGAGCTTCCGAGCTCTCTAAGGATGCCCATGCCAACAGTTCTGGACAAAAATATTTTTCAACTGGAAAGAGTTTTTCAAAGCAATTTTTTTATACATTGTAAGACTTCGCTAACAATCAGTATATCGCAGGCCTTCCGTCGACAGGCTTGCATTTTTTTTTTTGCTATCAACGTATTTGCTATCGTCAAACGCGTTCCCCATTGGCTTTCTGTGTCTGTCCTAACAGTTCGAATCGAATCGAGCGATGGCAAAACTTTAAAAGATTTTGCTACATATCACAAGAATCGATTACTACCTTCAGTATTTCCATAATAGTACATTACACTTTTCCAATATTCAAAATTTTTGTCCAAGAATGCTGGACATGCGAGAGTGCTTTATATATGCCTTTCGCGTTGGTGGTAACCTGATCTGTCCCAGTGGACAGGTGTGGAAATAACCAGGGCTGATGATCCAGAGAGGGACCCGAAAAAATATATAAAGCATATCTGCTTTGATGTGCTTGCGGGTTGCTTACAATGTTCACGTAGTTCTTATGCTCTAGTTCGGCCCCGCCGCCGCGGTGGCAGAGTGGTTACGGCGCTCGGCTGCCGGCCCGAATGACGCGGGTTCGATCCCGGCCGCGGCGGTCGAATTTCGATGGAGGCGAAATTCTAGAGGCCCGTGTACTGTGCGATGTCAGTGCACGTTGAAGAACCCCGGGTGGTCGAAATTTCCGGAGCCCTTCCCTACGGCGTCCCTCATAGCCTGAGTCGCTTTGGGACGTTAAACCCCCATAAACCAAACCAAACCAAACCAATCTAGTTCGGCCGTCCTGTTAGCACTTAGTTTCGAAACTGGGCGCGGCCATGACTTCCCGTATGTTCGCTCATTTTCTTCGTTCCAATTCAAAACAAACTAGGAACAGCGACGTCGAAGCCTCTGGACGCTGTCTAGAGCCATTTTATTCTCAGCCAACTAATTCTCAGTAGAGAATGTATTTTCGACGTACACGTACGCAACTTTGCAAGACAGAAAAGAACTCAAGGGCACAGTTTGTTACAGTTTCGTCTAATGACTGCTTAAATAATAAATGGTTTTTGGGGAAAGGAAATGGCGCAGTATCTGTCTCATATATCGTTGGACACCTGAACCGCGCCGTAAGGGAAGGGATAAGAGAGGGAGTGAAAGAAGAAAGGAAGAATTAGGTCCGTAGTGGAGGGCTCTGGAATAATTTCGACCACCTGGGGATCTTGAACGTGCACTGACATCGCGCAGCACACGGGCGCCTTGGCGTTTTGCCTCCATAAAAACGCAGCCGCCGCGGTCGGGTTCGAACCCGGGAACTCCGGATCAGTAGCCGAGCGGCCTAACCACTGAGCCACCGCGGCGGGTTAATGACAGCTTTAAGCCTCGACATTTCGGGCAGATGAAGTGACCAAGCAATAAAGGCGAAGAGGTGCGTTCTCCACAACGGCGAACACGCGAACATCGCCCCGTCCTGAAAGGCCGCTCTTAAAAGTCGGCGTTTTCAGAGCTCTGTTCGCGGTTCGCCGACAGAGCACGTGACCTACGCCAGTAAACCTCCGCTTGGACACACACTGCACGCTGCGTGTCCGTACTGCTGAGCTTAGCCAAAGTGGAGAGCGCATCGCGGAGGTCGAGGCAGCTAATTTATGCTACCTAATGCGCAGCCGATTCACGGAGCACGTGGGTCTCTTTCCCTCACTCCTTTCTCCTCGCCCACCTTACAAGCCAGGCGTCGTCGCATGCTCTCCCCCCCCCCCCCACCCCCACCCCCTCTCGGCCGGTTGCCACCACTGCTGCAATATTAAGGAGCCGCGTCGCTTGGCGACCCTGGCTGCGTCGGATGAATGCCTAATGGAGAGCTCTGAAATAAAGATGAACCTGGCCCCGCCGCAGATAGAGGGAAGGATGCCTTTTGCGGTCGCCGTCTGCCAAATTCGTTCTAACCGCCGCTTCCCTCGTTTGTTACCAGCTCCTGCACTACCGTCAGGCGAGGGGAGGGGGCGTTCTTCCCTTTCCACTTAAGCCTGCGCTTCCAATGCCGATCGAGCCGTCGCGCCCTCCTCACCTGCACGCTACGTGCCGCCGTTGGAGGAGGCTCGGTGTATCCATTTGTATAGTGTACGCGCGGCAGTTTGTTTGGCCACTGACTGGAAGCGGTCGGCTTCTTCTTATGCCGATTGATCGGAGTAAGAAGCCGAGCCCAGCCGCTTTCGTCTAGAAGTGGCTCTGGAGCAACGCGTAGCTGATCAGATGCGCAGCTCCGTTCCTGGAGGTATTGCTACTGCTCTGTTTCGCAATACGGGCGCGCCGTTCGGGAATTATAGCGCTACGGCGCCGCTTTGGATACTGCGTAGGGAACACGCGCCAATCCCTGGTTCTCCCGCGCTGAGCTTCTGGAAGAGTGGCGTAGGCTATAAATGTACACGGAGGGACATACCTCGCGATGGTGGCATTTCAATAGTAATAGCCTGTGGACCGTTCCCTCCCCGACTTTTCCGGCCTCGGTTCGCCTGCAGTTGTACTTTGTATTGCGCAAATACAGAACTGGTTGTAACTGTTTGTGCATGAAATGCAATAGGCGTCTACCCACCGCGGTGTACGTCTAATGTAAAATATGTAACAGAATGTAAGAGGTAAGATATCCTCTAGCGCACTCCATTCTATAATTCTCCATTCTCTAGGGATAGCTTTAGGGATAGCCCTCTAGGGATAGCTCTAGCTCTAGGTATAGCTCTAGCTCTAGGTATAGCTCTAGGGATAGGCCTCTAGGGATAGCTATAACTCTAGGTATAGCTCTAGGGATAGCCCTCTAGGGATAGCCCTTTAGGCATAGCTCTAGGTATAGCTCTGGTAGTAGGGTCCCTAGAATATCCCTAGAAGTATTTTTCTAGGGACCCTAGCTTTAGGTGTAGCTCTAGGGATAGCCCTCTATGAGTAGCTTTAGGGATAACCCTCTAGGGATAGATCTAGGGATAGCTCTAGGGATAGCCCTTTCAGGATAGCCGTAGAGGACAGCTTACTCCGTTTTCCGTATAGGCATACTCACGCTTAGAGTGCAAGTTCGCGGGCTCGAATCCCAGCTGCGGCGGCCGCGTCTTAGTGGTAGCGATATGCAAAAACAGCAGTGTACTGTGGGCCGTAAGTGCATGCAAAAAAGAAACCAGATTGGTTGAAATCAATCCGGAGTTTTCCACTGCGTCGTCCCTCATGTCCACATTCAGCTCCGGGACTTTCAAGGTTCTCTGGGGACAACTCCAGCCAATTATTATTTTCAATAAGAATCGACTCCCTGGCTCTTTCTGGCTACGTTGAAGTTTATCTGGCAGCAAAAGACACATTTATCGGTGAGAAAACAAGATTTAAAAATCTCGCCAGTCGATTCCAACTTGTGACGTCATTACCGAAAAGGGCGGGTCGCCATCGTCTTGGGGTGAATGGCGACATAGCGTAGCCTCTGAGATCCGCGTTGAAAATAAGAGCCGACACAGCCATTTTACTTGTGAAATCAGCCAGGGATGGTGCCACCTGTATTTCGTTTCAGCCCAGCAGCGTTAAAGGCCCCGTTATCCAGAAAAAAAATAATAATAATTGGTTTTGGGGTAAAGGAAATGGCGCAGTACCTGTCTCATATATCGTTGGACACCTGAACCGCGCCGTAAGGGAAGGGTAAAGGAGGGAGTGAAAGAAGAAAGGAAGAGAGAGGTGCCGTAGTGGAGGGCTCCGGAATAATTTCGACCACCTGGGGATCTTTAACGTGCACTGACATCGTTGGCGTTTTCGGCGGGTCGGTGTTGTGAGCGCAAAATCAAGAGCATTACTATGGCATGTGGCGCCCAGAGAGCAACTTCGGAAGCATGTGGGCCACCTAGGTCACGTGACCTTGAGGCGTCATCGCAACCTGCCCACCAGATAGTGAGCAAACTGCCCACCGTGGCAGGTGGCAGGTAAATTAATGATTCGTCGGTCATGAAGAGCAACTTGTGTCGCACAATCCCCGCAGGTGGCAGCACTTGCCATCGCAGGGCAGTGGCGCATCGCTTAACCGCTGCATGCACCACTGCGCCAGGAGGAGTGTGAGGGCTCCCTGGGATTTATGAATTCAAAGTATATAATTACCTTCTGCATATATGACAGTTAACCAATTAACGCTATCACGTCATACCCTTAGGGTGGAGCTTAAGTGTCCTCTCCAATTTTTTTTTATCCTCAGCGTGTATTTAAACCCCACAAACCATATTCCCAAGCACTCAGATAAATCTGTGCCGGGAGGTTTTAATTCGGTTTGGTTCAAAACCGTCCCGAAAGCTGCGGAAAGCTGCAAGCGGGAGAGCCCTTGTAGTGCTCTGTTGTCTTGCAGTTGTTCGGCCTAATTAAATGAATGGCAGAGTTATCGTACCTACCGCGATGGCTCCGCAACTATAATCACGTCCTTTCGGGTTTGATTCCAACTACGCATTGGCTGAATTCAGATTCAGCCTACAGACGCACAAGTGCCGGGTAATCGATATTTTGATACAGATCTAAAAACATCGCAGTGGTCATAATTCAGTTCCAGTCTCGTTTTCATGCCATGTAGACGGAAAAGTCCTTTAAAAATTACAAAAATGCAAAATCGCGTTAACGTTCAGCATTACAACAGATCGAAACATGAAGCAGGCAGACAGTCTGTGCAACGGCAGCAATTTCCCTTTCTTTTTTCATCAGTGCACCAAAGAGAGCTTCCATTACGTGTATGCAGCCCAATAATATGAAGCTGTGCGTGCAGTGGTAGGCCAGGCAGGTTTCCCCTTACGCTTCATTTAAATAATGGATGCTCACCAGCAGCAACATAGGCCTGCATTTCTAAAATGGCACGTGCGCACGACCAAACAAAACTTTGGGGCCTTTAAGTTGCCCACTATCTTGTATACAGTGAGCGCCTAATATTCTTGCTCCTTTAAAACTCCGCTTGGAACCGGTTTCATTGCCCTTATATGGTATGCATGAGTCACCTTCTAGAATATTAGACTGCCTTCTATTAGACTATCATGTGTGATTATACTGATCCAACCCATTAATTCACCTTAATCCATTTTCTGAGGTGGGCATATTTCCGAAACTTCAGCTTCACTGGTTTTTTTTTTTTTTTGGGGGGGGGGGTGATCCAACTTCCAAACTTCCTATGTCCACATGCCACAGTGGGCAGGTTGCTCACAATCCAGTGGACAGGTGCCAACTGCCAGGGTGGGCAGGTGATGATTACATCAGAGTCGCGTGACCTTTCTCAACCAATCAGGATGTCCCATCAGGGCAGGTTGTGATGACGTCACGAGACTGTGTGACTACTCTCGACCAGTCAGGTAATTTCACTACGGCTAAACCAGGATAGGGGGATAAAGGATAGGGTTAATTGGGGAGACATGGGAGAGGCCTTTGCCCTGAAGTGGGTGTAGATAGGCTGATGATGATGATGATGAAACCAGAAACTGCGGGACAATCTAAATAGAATCGAATCAAAAATTCCTTTGTGAGGAAAGCGTCGGGTAAATTTTGTTTCTGCAGTGAGACGCTGCGCGGCGTTCTCGTCGATTTCTATTCGCAGATTTGTGTTTAAAGCTGTTTGCGCCTTCCTACCCCTTACACGCGAAGAAATGTAGCACACGTCGGCAGGAAGTGTTCTTCGCCGCAGCTCACACGTTGTAGACGACATTGCAACGCGCAAAAAATTCGCAAGTACGCCTAGTTGATGTGTTGGTAATTCGATATCTCAGCAGCTGTTGATGCTTTTAGCATCAACAGAGGTTAGATTGGGCTAAAGAAAGAAAAATTGCCCTGCCCGCACTGTCTTGCGACACAACCGGCTTAAATCAATTAGAAAAGAAAAAAGAAGAAAATATAATGCATTGCAGAAAAGAAAAAGAAAAAAGAAAAGGGGGTTGGGGGTGGGGTCTACAGCTGGAAGCGTGCGCTGTTTGGCGTCGTCTGCCACTTCGCTTAGATACAAGCCTCGTAGGTCGCACTGGCGTTCCGAAGAGCGCGGCCGCGCGCTCGCGTGTTCACCCTAATATTGAACGACTATGTACATTTATGAAGACCGTCGTATGACTGTTGTATGATGGGTATCCTGGTTACGTGCGCAGAGTAGGTAATGTGCTAGCAGTGAGATAGTTCGTAATTAGTTCAACACCCGCGGGAAATGGGAGCATGAGCTGTAAAAAAGGGTTACGCGTAGCCGATAATTGGATTGTACGCTTTCAGAAAGCTCCTGCGGAACGACTCAACGTGGCGATACCTTGATTCGATCGCGTAGCCTCCTTGCTTCACTATAGATGCGCCCATACGACGCCATTGTCAGCGTAATCAACCAGCGGCAGAATACTTGACGCAACACGCGAAAACATACCGTCTACCAAGACCTATACGCACCAGGCTCATACGCTCGGAACTGTTAATCTGAGACGCATCAACTACTTGGACATCGCGTTAGCCGTCGCACGCCCCCTTCTGATCATATACGGAAAGTCAAGGCGTAGCAGACGCATATTTCTAATTCATTCACGTACGGTGTGCAAGACTGTTCAGAACGCCTCGTTGTCCGCCGGGATTAACGGACAAATCCTTCGCTTACTACGGAACCGCACACAGAAAAGACGTCTACAGACACGCATGTTCAAGCCTATAAATGAGTCGACTTCTGTTCTCTCTAATATGGCAGTTTTGTCTATTTTTGTCTCTGCGAGGCTCAAGGAGGACCCAGAGTTGCGCAAAACCGACACTTAACCATTCTCAACTCGTCTTTCTCGGACCTCGTCGTCGAAAACCAGCGTAACGCTGATCCCGGGGTGGTTGACGTGGTCGGGATGCTTTCGTGGCGAATTCGCGGATGCAGCACACGTGTGCGACCACGGCAGAGAACAGCAGAAGGTCGCTGACTAGAAGCGGCAGAAAATGGGAGCAGCGGGGCGAACAAGGTTGACGCGCGGCGTCACTTCGTTTCAACTTTCCCCTGGGCGAACCTGACGTCTGTGTTTGGCTGTCGCCGTCAACCGGCGCGGTTGGATTACAGCGGCTCTCGAGCATCGCCATTCCCTCATGCTCGGACCCGCCGCGTCGGGTAAAAAGGGGGGAAAAACGTTCTCGGTTCGCGCGTCCACCGCGCGCGCACTTTCTTGTTTCCCGCGCGTTCTTGCTTTGCGCGCTTTCTCGTTTCCCGCCATTTCTCGTTTCGCGCGCTTTCTTGTTTCGCGCGCTTTCTTGTTTCCCGCGACTTCTTGTTTCCCGCGACTTCTCGTTTCGCGGGCTTTCTTGTTTCGCGCGCTTTCTTGTTTCGCGCGCTCTCTTGTTTCGCGCGCTCTCTTGTTTCGCGCGCTTTCTTGTTTCGCGCGCTTTCTTGTTTCGCGCGCTTTCTTGTTTCGCACGCTTTCTTGTTTCGCGCGCTTTCTTGTTTCGCGCGCTTTCTTTTTTGGCGCGCTGTCTCTCCTCGCGTGACTCTCCGCCCATCGTGCACGCTGCGCGTGGGGTTTTTTTTTCTTGTGCTCTTGTGTGTCCCCCGAATTTTTGGCGCGCGAGCGCGTGCGCGCACACAGACGTGACCGGAAAGTTGGCACCGCGTATGGGCGCTGCCGGTATACCGGGGTGAGGGGGGGGGGGGGGGGAGACAGAGAAGGGTTGCGGAGCGCGCGGAGGCCAGGGGCCTCACGACTCCCGACAAGGACCCTGGCACGGATGAGGAGGCGGGTGGCTGCCACTCGTGACACGACTCCGTAAGTGAGCGCGCCAGCGAGCGAAGCGAACACTTCGCTTGAGCGAGAAACTTCGTTTAAAACGAATCAGCAGGAGACGGGGAAGGAGGGGGGAGGGGGGGGGGGGATCTTGCACGCCCGCGACGTTTCTTTCTGCGCGCGCGCGGGATACACGTGGAGGGGGAAGGGGGGAAAATAGGAGGGGAATTTTGGCGTGGTTGATGCGAAATCGATCTTTTCTTAGTTTCCATGGTTCAGTGATCAATTCTTATGAAGCCACCTGGCACCGAGAATCCGCGTGCTATACCTCCAGCGAGAAGTTTTGTAATTTTTTTCGTCCGCGGGTCTTTGTGTAATGCCTTCCTTGATAGAAGACAGGTGCGCAGAGCCATTGCTGCGGCTGTGACTGGAAGGGTTACGCTCCCGCTGGGCGAATGGTTGATATTCCAGGGGAATATAGAGTCGCATTATCAAATGCGTTACTGATGCTATTGCATCAGCGTTTATTTTGCATAATACTTGCTGGCAGAAATGTATAATTGAGATGAGGCCGGCGCTTAGGGGAGTACTTCAAGCGGAATATGCAGTGTTGGTTACATTGAACAAGTTTACAAGGCCTTGTGCCGTCAGCCACCCCTCACTACGTAGGTGCTCATAACTAAACATACGTTCACTCAATCCACTTTCTGTTTCTCACTCGTTGCTTCGAAGAGACCTCATGGGGAGCGGTAGTTTACCCCCGTCTTCATCAAGCGAGCCGGCATTTGGGACTAGAAAACCGTTCAGGCTTCCTCAAACAATGCCCCTTTTGCGAGCGCTGCTTTATTCTTTGTAGAGCTTCCTGCACACACCTGTAGGCGGCGGTTTCTCTTACCTTGTCATATCCGCCATATTCTCCTTGGCAGGGGTTAGTGTTCGAGCACTGGTTGTCTGGTTGCTTGTTTTATTGGATGCGCTTGGTCGCAGCATGTTCAGCACGTGTAACTAATGCCCTGCAAGGCCATTTAACAGATGCCTTAAAGTATGAGCGCACGGCCAGTCAATCTAGTTGGCCTGCGATTTCAAGACATAGAACCTTCGAGGTGCTTCTAGGGGGAGCGAATTAGCAGTGCCCCCTTTTTGCAAAACAATCATGTTTTAAAGTTTTGTTTTCAATTGCATAAACGACGGAAGAATGAAACCACCTGTCCGCCTGCATCGCCAATATTACTGCCACTGTAAATATTGAAATTACTTTTGAAAAGTAATTAAATTCTGTTACTTTTACTTCCATGATATCTTCTAAAATGTAATTAAATCACGTAACCAATCATTGCGAAAAAAAGTAATGCAATTGCATTACAAAAACTTACGGAAAGTTATTAGCGTTATTGTTACATTGTTTCTAATTCTGACGCGTACAAAATTACTACGGATGCAGTTCTTACGAGTAATTCAGATAACCCAATTTAACGCATCGCAGGAGAAGCTGAGGTTCAGAACTGAAGTCGTAAAGTTAGCGGTGCTTTGAATATAAGGCTCCCTTCACCGTGCTGAAGAGCCGTTATGTTTACACATTTCTGGGGATCCTCGTCTTTTGTGTGATGAAAAGCTTTTTCAGCTTTAATTTTAAATCTGAGGCAGCTGTGGAATATTGTAACGTACTGTTATGGAAACGTTGAAGGTAACAGTCCATTGTTCCAATGCGTAGAAAAATTTTTCTTTTAACATTTGTACGTCGCTGGCATCGAGTAGCTGGCATCGAGCAGGCAACTCTTGACTCATATGCAAAACTTTTTTATGCAAATAGTGGCAGTCTTGCGCTGACACCGCCAATGCCTTTCCAAAATGTCTTACTTCAAAATGGAATGGTACAACAGAACAGTTTCAGTTTCGCTTGGGTGGGAGAAGATGGACTGACCTTAGCAGTATTGTTGTAAAGAGAAGAGTTGGAAACAGAAACAGGGAAGTGGCAACGAGTGCAGATTAGGGATAACAGCAGCTGTATTATGGATGGATGGATACGGCTGAACCCTTTACAAAACCCAAGACGGCGCCCCCTGTGGAATGCCGTGATAAGCAACATGTCGTCACTGTTCAGTATGAGCACTCCAACGTCATTTTCGTGCCGAGACCCAGTTTCACATAGCTCTGCTGTTTTCCTTATCTAATATGTACTGTTGGCCACACTTTGAGGCCGCGACAGGATCGAATTCTCATGAAATCGAAACAGCACAGAGAAAAGAAGCAACATGGTTGATCTCCCAGAGTGACAGTGTTGTTTAGAATTTCCAAAGCATCTTGTCAAGTGCAACTCAGATGTTTCAAGTGAAATCTGGTTTACAGTTTCAGAAGCCAACAAATTCCGCTCTCGGATCACATGCCGGAAAACGAAAATTTGAATGTATCTCCGTGCAATCTGTATTCGGTTAGATATTTTGTACGTCTCGTTCTTGTGACGCCAGTTTTTTTCTCAAGCAGGTATCTCGTTTTATCACGTTTCGTGTTGTCATTCAAGAACAGCTGAAAAGAAACTTAAGCCGCAGCAATCTGGCTGGTGTTTGGATCATATACGGAGGCAGGCTTTTTGCAGAAGCAGTGTGGGTGATTCATGATGACTGCATTTATTGCAGATAAATCTGACAGCTTTTCCCTGCACACTGCCTAATCTATCGGTGTATTGTGTGGTGTAGGGCAGCCAGCTAATTATACCGTATTTTATCACAGAAAGTACAAGTGAGCTGTAAGCCAGAAGTTTATTTTTTTTGTGTGAAGCAAGTAGAACCGAATGTCTTGTCGCCAAAAAGCTGAACTTGCTTTTGTGGTAATGGGTGTCACGTGCTTGTTCCATCGTAAGTCCGAAGTAATGATCACACCAATATACTTGATCTGTTCTACTTTGGCGAGTGTATTTTGTGGAATTTGATAAGTTAAATTTAATGGGGTTTTCTTTCGGGTGACAGTCGTGCAGAGAGACTTTTCCAGGTCCAGGGCCATCTGCCATTTGTCGCACCATTTTGATACGTACTCCGGTGAATTGTTTAACGCTGTTTGGTCAGCGGCGCTATTAATTTATTTGTAGATAACGCAGCCGTCCTCGAACATGCGTACTGTTGCGTTGATGTTCTGGCCGAGATCACTGATAAAAAGAAGGGAAAGAATTGGCTCAAGCTCTGTCAAATCCGACTGGCTGTTTGCGGAATAGACATACTGACGTCGACCATTTGAGTAGGCTTTCAAATAGTTGGGGACTGTCCCACTACTAGGAAAGTGAAGTAACTTACAGTGCAGTTTCGAATGAGACACCGGGTCAGAGACGTTTGATGAATCGGGGAATATCATATCTGTTCGCCCACCTTTTTCTGCATTCATAGGTAGGTCATGGACAGTTTCTAGTAATTGCATTGTAGTGGGGAATCCTTTTCTGAAGCCGTGTTGATTAGGAATAATTGTCGTATTCAACAAACATTCTAATGAACCACCATTGGTTAATCTCAGTATCGTAAACTTCTGCACAAAACAATTTTTCTATACCTTGAGCCTGGCGCATGATGGCCTTGGCTGCCTGTGTGCCATAAAACCCAACACAACACAACAAAAACACTGTAATATGCTTCAGCATTAAATGTTCAAGGATTTTACAAACAGTACAAGTAAGTGGAATAGGGCGATAGAAGCATTGGCAGAGTCTCAAGATTTATGTATCGGAATTACCTTCTCTATTTTACGTAATTCCGGTAATTATGCAGTCTCCAGCGATTTGTTCTAAATAACGAACAAGAATTTTGAAATCCATTCTGCGTATCGTTCAAGAATTGTATTTAGCATATTGTCAGATCCCGTCAATTTCTTCGTATCTATATTGAGTAGTAAGTCAAATATTCCTGCTTCAGTTGCTATTTTTCATAGTTTATTACCGTTGCCGCTAATCGGAGATTCATCATACGAATGGTGCCATCATCAAGCGTGAACACAGATTTAAAGCACTCAATAAAAGAGTTTGCGCTGTTACTGCTACGTTCGGAGGAGGTTTACTATTCCTAGTTTTTTAGTTCAAATATCTCCATAATTTATGAGGAGGCGTCTTGATAAAATTAGATAAGGTGACATTCATGTATTCCTGCTTGGTCGCTTTCACAGCTTGTTCTGGTGCATGGAAATGGCTGCGGATTTTCGCGGCGTAATTTTGTAACCGAAGTCTATTTTTCAGCTTTCTTAACGAAGATGTTTTGCGCTTAAGAATGCCTCTTGTTATCCGTGGGTTCGTTCGGTGAACCGACATGGTTTCCTGTATATACATAGATACATACATAGATAGGCAATCCTGAACACGTCAGCCATAACTGATTGACAGACATTGTGGCATTTTTAGAGCAAGAACCTTAGTTTCGGTATAACAGTCCTAGATGGTCAAGAGTGTTTACATCATCTGCTTTGGACCAGTCATAAATACATGCTTTGCGTTTTTGAACAGAAGTCGGTAGTCCTAATGCATGGGAGGGCGCATAACGTAGCCTCGTGATCTGAAACAGCATGTACTATACCACATGGATAATTAGTAAATTAAACTATGCCGCTAATAACCATGAGGTCGAAACTACTGCTAGTTTTTTTCCGTCACACGCGTTGGGTAACGCATTGATTGATTAAGGCCGCAGTTAAAAGATATATCAAGCAGCGCTTTTGAGCAAAGTATGCCTATATATAACAAGAATAAAAGCGCAACAACACGACACAAAGAAGGAGGAAACCGACAGGACAGGCGCTAACTTGCAACACTTTACTGTCTTCATAAACCGCCGCGTATATATCAACCACAGGAGGGGGGGGGGGGGGGGGGGGCTAAAGACAGATAGGGGGGAACACAGTTGAAAGCACGTGCGTAGAAAACTCGAATATGGCACAACAAGAACAGGTGATTCCGCAGATACTATGCCATATCTAAAAACTGACATTCTTTTTTTATACATCACGATCGACGGGGTGCTAACACATGCACTCCCACTCTTACATATTCTGTGCGCTTCTATCAATTCGCGTGCGATCGTGTCTTTACTTTTGCAGATCACACTTGTTTCCAGAAGTTTCGCTCCACATGCCTTCTTTCTTCCTTCTTCTTCTTTCCAGCAATCCTTACAGTGAATCGGTAGATTTGACCCGGTCCCATTCTTTAATGACAGACTGTGTTCTCTCAAACGGTCATTAATACATCGCTCCGTTTGGCCGATGTAAGTTTTACCACACGTCAGTGGGATGCTATACACAACTCCAACCGCACAATCTACAAAAGGATTAGCATGTTTAGTTTGGCACACTTTATTCTTGTCCTTATCCGGGTTAGTCATTCGGCACAATGCGGCGAGTTTCCTGGGAGAAAAAAAAGCCACTGGCACCTTGTACTTGGAAGCAACATGCTTAAGATTATGTGCAACTTTATGCGAATACGGGATCACAACTGGTCTAATTTTCTCTTCTGAGGTTCCACTTTCGTCTCTTTTTTCTTTTCGTACTTTCTTCACCTTTTTTAGTAAAGCTTCGCTGACTGAGCTCAAGACCGAAGGTGGAAAGCCCGCCTGCTTTAGCTTCTGAATCTGGGCGTAAAAGCTTTCCTGCGCTTTGTGGCAACACGACTTCTTTAGAGAGGATTCCAGGCACATCATGGCGACAGCGCGCTTTACCGTTTTCGAATGCGTAGGCGAAGGACGCTTCTTGCTTTACCAAAGAGAAGCAAGAAAACGCAAGGTGCCGGCACGGCGCTTCATCAAGTTCTAGGAGGAACCTGCCTGCCGGAAGACATCGCTGGGATACTCAAGAAAGGTCCAATGTACAGCCTAGAGCCCAAGATCTCGCAGCATGAGGTCCTCTCCGTGAATCGAAGTTTGGCCAACAAAGCCGATGAAGAGGACAAAGAAAGATGCCTCTTGGATGGGGTTGATAGCCTCATCAAGACCGTTCCCAACGCCGGACGCCGTCCTCGATCGCCAACGAAGCGTGTTGTGAATTTTTTCCGGAACAATGACCTTCGGCTCATGCAGGCCGACAAAGAAGGAGGGTTCGTCGCCATGCCGGCGGGCATGTTCGGTGAAAAAGCGAATGAGGCCATTCGCCGAAATTTCAAGGCGACAAAACTAAAACCAGGGAAGGTAAAAAGTCAAGCCTTTTCTTTATGTCAGGAGCTGGGTTTGATTAAGCTCGCAAACGGTGTTCGTGACTGCAAGAGTAATAATTTGGATGCATTTTTTACCGCCAAAACCCATAAAGAACTTGTCCCTTTTAGGTGCATAGTCAGTGAAAGAGGCACCTGGCAAAACCTGGTTAGCCGCTATCTTTTGAAACAGCTCAAAACCTTGGTAGTAGATGATCCGTTCTTTGTAAGGAACAGCCTTGATATTAGTGAATTTTTGAGTAACAACGAGTTCGTCGGATATATCTTTTCAGTTGACGTTGTTGATCTTTTTTACTCCGTTCCACAACCAGAGTTGCTGGCGGCTGTTTCGTTCTGCATTGAGGAAAATGGCCCAATTGCCTTCCAAACTTCCGCGGGCATTTCAGTAGATAACTTCCTGACACATTTAGAATTTTACTTGGGTTCCACGACTGTCTCGTTCCAGGATCGGAACGTTTTTCTTGCGGGTATTGACAAAGCCTTGGCAGGTGCTTTTGTTGACGGCAGTGTTTTGAAGAGTTTTAGGTACGTTGATGACTTTTTAATTGTATTAAGGAAACAATCATCTTTGTCCTACCAGCGGGTCGTGGAAGAAGTTTTAGCTGATTTTAAAAATCACGCTGGATGCTTAGATTTTACCTATGAGCTCCCGAAGGGAAATAGCTTGCAGTTTTTAGATATTGACATCACCATTACTGACGAAAGCGCATGCTGGAAGTATTGCCCCCGTGCCCGCAAGGAACTGTTGCCGTACGGCTCTACGCATTCGAAAACGGTAAAGCGCGCTGTCGCCATGATGTGCCTGGAATCCTCTCTAAAGAAGTCGTGTTGCCACAAAGCGCAGGAAAGCTTTTACGCCCAGATTCAGAAGCTAAAGCAGGCGGGCTTTCCACCTTCGGTCTTGAGCTCAGTCAGCGAAGCTTTACTAAAAAAGGTGAAGAAAGTACGAAAAGAAAAAAGAGACGAAAGTGGAACCTCAGAAGAGAAAATTAGACCAGTTGTGATCCCGTATTTCCATAAAGTTGCACATAATCTTAAGCATGTTGCTTCCAAGTACAAGGTGCCAGTGGCTTTTTTTTCTCCCAGGAAACTCGCCGCATTGTGCCGAATGACTAACCCGGATAAGGACAAGAATAAAGTGTGCCAAACTAAACATGCTAATCCTTTTGTAGATTGTGCGGTTGGAGTTGTGTATAGCATCCCACTGACGTGTGGTAAAACTTACATCGGCCAAACGGAGCGATGTATTAATGACCGTTTGAGAGAACACAGTCTGTCATTAAAGAATGGGACCGGGTCAAATCTACCGATTCACTGTAAGGATTGCTGGAAAGAAGAAGAAGGAAGAAAGAAGGCATGTGGAGCGAAACTTCTGGAAACAAGTGTGATCTGCAAAAGTAAAGACACGATCGCACGCGAATTAATAGAAGCGCACAGAATATGTAAGAGTGGGAGTGCATGTGTTAGCACCCCGTCGATCGTGATGTATAAAAAAAGAATGTCAGTTTTTAGATATGGCATAGTATCTGCGGAATCACCTGTTCTTGTTGTGCCATATTCGAGTTTTCTACGCACGTGCTTTCAACTGTGTTCCCCCCTATCTGTCTTTACCCCCCCCCCCCCCCTGTGGTTGATATATACGCGGCGGTTTATGAAGACAGTAAAGTGTTGCAAGTTAGCGCCTGTCCTGTCGGTTTCCTCCTTCTTTGTGTCGTGTTGTTGCGCTTTTATTCTTGTTAGCTATGAACCAACATGCCCTGGAGAGTGTTTTACTGAAGATGCCTATATATGTTGTCAAGATCAAGCGATTCCCAAATGATACAAAGCAGGCTAGAATCCTCTGTAAGAACAATTTTTTCGATTCGCTTAAGTGACGTTCCATGTAGCCTGCCATCAATCATAAGGTTTTGTCGGTGTCATCAGGCAGCCGGTACATCATGCCTAAATAAAACAAGCATTGGCCTATGGTGACTTTGCACCAAAACGCTTCCGCGTCATTGATAGCTGGCATTGTAGTTGCGTGTATGCTATCTTTGATCAAAATTGCTACTCCACCGTCCCCTGTAACTCTATCATTACGTTTGACAGTATAGACAGGTGGCAAAATACCCGCACTTGATGTGCTAGCATATGGATACAATGTCGGGGTTATGGTAGAGAAATCTTAAGTCTGGCATTTATGTTGGCTTTTGTTAAGAAGTAGGGCGTGTTATTTTTGTTCAGGTTTTTTTTCTTGCTGCACGTTTCTTTCCTACATGTACTTTGGATTCTTTTTCATCCTCCCAGGTGTACCTTGATCTTGTCAAATATCAACGAAACATTGTTGCCCCTATCCTTGTTTGGCTTACAGCTGTCCCAAAGCTTTCTTTGTTTTGGATGTTACGCACTCGTGGCGAAAAGTATTCGCTGACTGATGCTTCAGTATCCATCAGTTTTATTTATTTATTTATCACATTACCCACCTCGCCTAGGCCTTTTCGGCACTACATTGGGGGAAGGGGGGGAGGGTGAGAGAGTTGCAAGACAATCATACGACATAGTGGCAGGAAAAGAAGAGAAAAAATACTCACAGACAATGCATTGCAGTATGATTTGATACAAACAAACACGAGCATAAAATTACAGCAACGCGGCAAACGATTTCTGGCAGTTTTTGAAGATTTTTTTTCTTGTCGCGAAAATCTAACATAAGAATAACAGCTAGTCGGGTTTTGTTTGCCTTTGCTGCGACTATACTCCGTTTCATACATCATGTGCAACGCTGTGAAAGGTACGGAAGCAGTCCGCGCGGGAAAATGAAGGGAGGCGTGTTACTCCGCGCTTGCTCTGTGGCCGAGTGGTCTAAGGCACGAGAAAGGCACAGCATGTCGTCAGCAATAAGAGTGCATTTAGTCAAGCTCAATACAAATGTGTCATTTAGTAAGCCTGCAGGCATATCATTTAACATGTTTCACTCACTACAAGGAACGCACTACTTTCGTGGATGCAGGCAGCGCAAACAAGCGCGCCAGCTTTGACAGCGCTGCACCTGATGTATGAAACGGACTATAGGCGATGAATTCTTTAAACTCCAAAAGTATCTACTCTACCCCAAGGGTGGTAGCTATAGCGCCTTCGATTACTTCAGCCTCAGGGTCCTGCATAGCTTCTTCTTTTGATGTTTTTATTGCGCAGACATGTTCGGCCTCCTACTCCTATTTTCTAGATCGTCAACGTGAAGCAGCAATTTGTTCATGCTGGTGTCTAGGCAAGAAATTCTTTCCTCGGCAGTGTGATTATCGATTCTAGAAGAGGTAATGTGTCCAGTTTGTTGTGGATCGCTTCTAATGACTCGTGAGTGACCTTTTTCTCATTTTTGATGGCAATAACATCAGTAGCAATCTTTCACACTTCGCTCAAAACTTGCAAAGGAGGGCGTGGGTTTGATTCCACGTCACAGGCTTAAAACAGCAGGTACTTTAGAAACATGAGGCATCCGAAAATGGTAGCGGACAGTTGACGTGGGTATGGCAACACCAACAAGATGTCATCACTGTGAAAACATCTGCGGAAACGCTTTCTTACAGTTAATGAAGAAAACGAGAGGGTTACTAGTCATAATCTTATAGCAGTGCCGCCATGCGCAGAGAACGCAGTTTTTTTGGTCTGTAGGCCCAGATTCCGCGCAGTATTGTTACGCGGCGTCGAAGTCTTGTTTCAGGATGAAATTCAGAAGTTTTCTTTCTACACCGCACCCCGAAGCTTTCCTTAAGTCCAAAGATGGCGGGCGGCACCCCAGCCATGGCGACTTGAACGTGATTGGTGACCACGGATGGCATGCCGCAGAAAGCACCTGCTCATGGCTGACATTGCTCTTATGACTCAGTCTGGTCTTGCTGACTTTACAATGCAGTGTGTGAACGCCAGGTTTCGGCAAACACGTACAACAGTTACGAGGTCATTTACCGCTCGCAAAATCCTCCAAACTTCGATTGTTGCGCGAAAATGATGGCGGCACATTTCTCTAGCTCGTTATCCTTGTGCACCCTGACTCTCTCAACCACACGTTCCGCAATGTTAAACGAACCGGCCCAAGCGGCCCCTGCTAATCTCGCCAGCACGCGTTCTGCCTGGGGCAGCGGAGAGTTTAGATGCAAACCTCGCCCCCGCGTGGTAGAAACAGCGAAGCTGCCACGGAGGGCCCGCTTTGTCCTCCCCCCTTTGGACGCTTGCAGCGCCCCCTACTTCTGCCCGCATGCTTCATCCCACGCGTGACAAGGCCCCCGGATGCAACGCAATCAGCGCCGCTACGCGTGTTTCAACACGAACAGCTAGCGACGCCGCCAGTGCCACTGCCGCAGTTGGAACGCCGGCCACGGCGTGGCGTTGGTGGCGGTCGGAGTTATGTTGACAGCGAATTGTGCGCTTCCCCCTTCTTTTCGGGCGCTGTGTCAATTGAAATCCCCGCCCGTGTTAATTAAGCCCGCCAGCCTTCGGGTCCGGGTCTGCTGTGTCAACACGAAACACCGTCATCTCCGCGTGGTAGCGAGAGTGGTCCTCCTCTGGACTCTTCTGGGTTTCCCGTCCGTGTCTCGGGTCGCCAAAGAGTGGCGAGGCGGCATTACGGCCGCTGTAGATGCAAACTGGCGCAACTTGCGCCCCTTACCTCCTCAGCCACCCGACGAACCAACCTCTCTCAAGACGCGCCCGCGTGCGCTCGGGACAAAAAAAAAAAATATCTCGTGTTCCTTCATCACATCCTTTGGGTGATTAGCATAATTTATGACCCTGCGCCGTGATTTGCATACTCTGCGGCACGGGCGGCCCTCTCTGATTTCCATACTGAGTCGTGAACACTGTCTACACTGGAGAGCAGCGCGTGACGTAGATTAGCATACTACGGGGGGTGGGGGGGGACTCCTTGGTCGCTCCGTTGAGCGTAACTTTCAAGGAGCTCTGCTCTCCTAAGAAAGCTGAGACACACGGAGGTGGTAGTGGTTGCGGGTAAAAAAAAATACGTGAAAGCAGCGAGGGGAAAAAACACTCGAGAGACCGGCAGCGGCGGCGTGCGATCGAATGCGGGAAGTCGTCTAAAGATGATTAGCATAATTTTGAGTTGTCCTGCTTCCACGTCGCCGCCCGGTCCGGACGCTGTGCGGCGATTGAAAAATGCGCCGGGACCCGAGCGCTGCCGTCTTGTTCTCGGCTACTCTGTCGACATCTGCCGCACCCGCGCCGCAAAGATAAAAACAAAAATGACTTCCTCGAAAAGTATCCTTATCGCAAGCTGGCGCGCTCACCGGTGCCGCTGGGCGGGGATGGCACTTTGCATTTCATCACGCTGACCCCACCGCAAAGTGTTTCCTCGTGTTATCGCGTAAAGAGGTAAAGAAAGCCGCCTCGACATGTCACATTTGGTTTTGGTTTCCCCGGAATCGATTAGGGCAAGTAGCTTAGTTTTGGTCGCCGTTAACCAATTCCTTTAACTTCGTTAATGAACGCTGTGTGCAAGGTGAGTAACTGCGCCGATTGTAGATTGGTTTGGTTTATGGGGGTTTAGCGTCCCAAAGCGACTCGGGCTATGAGAGACGCCGTAGTGAAGGGCTCCGGGACTTTCGACCACCTGGGGTTCTTTAACGTGCACTGACATCGCACAGTACACGGATTTCTTTTCGTTTATTGAGCATTTATTGACATTTAAGAAATAGGAAATGGCTGAGTTAAGAGTTCTTCAGTGTGCATATCAACCAATTAGCCCAACTTTCTGCTCTCCTACGAGTTCTTTAACGGGCACTGACATCGCACGGTACACGGGCCTCTAGAATTTCGCCTCCATCGAAATTCGACCACCGCGGCCGGGATCGAACCCGCGTCTTTCGGGCCAGCAGCCGAGCGCCATAACCACTCAGCCACCGCGGCGGCTTCGATTGTAGATTCGACGCTGATGTCAGTTAGGTGGCGTTTAGAAAGAAACTCTGACTAACGCAGGAACGCGTGGCTTGGAGAACTAGAGGTCGCCGGAATCGATTTCGAAAGCTTTGCCACACTGTATTTTTCTGGTACTGGTCTCCGCCCCGGTAAGTGAGGGCACGAGCGCTCTCTGGTTGGAAGCTTGCACGCACAAAAGCTGGTTCTATATGCGCCCTCCAGAGTGCGAAAGAAGTTAAAGAAATCAAAGGCACATAATCAAAAATTGAGTCTTTTTTTCCCGACTCACGAACTTTAGTAGCAGCTTCGCCGTTGTATGGTCTTCGATTCGGTGCCACGTGGGATAGAAGTTAAAGGGACACTGAGGAAAGCTCCAGCAAAGTTTATTTCTTACTATACCTCGACAGCATGGGTCTTTGCGGTTATGGCTGGCTGTTTAGTTTGGTCTATAGGGTTTGGCCTGTAGGATAGCAGTGAAGTAGCGTAGTTCAAGGTAGCCTCTGTTTTCTTGTCTTTTTTATTACCGTCCTTTACAATGTCCATTTTTTTTAGTGAACGCGGTACCTTTCTCTTGAGAATGCCGATTATAGTGACACATGGCGTACTTTAAATTGACCTTTGTGTCCCTTTAGTGTGCCCTTGTTTATCACTTTCCGGCTCTCTGTTCTTTTGCACTCCATCCCAAGATGAACTAAAGGTGATACCTGAGTTCGCAGTTTGGGCAATGCCTTATTGGCAGCGCTTTTTTTTTTCTTTTACGAATTTTGCCCCGGCGTGGGCCTTACACGAGTCGCGCCTTCATGCCTCGCTGAATAGCCGTAGAAATAATGTAGCGTTGCTGCGACTTCTCCAACGAATAGTGCGACAGCTAGCGACAAGTTACAAGCACTGTTATTCGCTGTTCCTCGCCGATTTCAATTTCTTTGCTGTCCGATGACCTCAGCTCTTCGGAACTCTCCCGGAGGTGGTGCTCTTGCGTGCCGTCCGCGGCGTTGGAACATCGGTCACTTAAAAACTCTCGGCTGCCAGGACACTGCGGTATTAACGGTAATCACCAGGTCGATGCGGCTGCGCGTTCGGCTCACAACGACGGACTTCCAGTGAGGATCCCAATCTCAAGACCTGACGCTGCGTGTGGGCTTCGCCCTTTGGCGCTGGAGCTCACACTTTTAGCGTGGAACACGGGAGAGTTTTGCAACCTCCGCCTCAAGGCACTGGACCCTGGACTGCGCCTTCGTCTTCCACGTAACTTAGCACGTCGCGACGCAACATTGTTATGGCGTTTATGGATCGGTGTTGCTTTTACCAAGCGCTACGCTTTCCGGATGGGGATGGCCGACAGTCCTGCCTGTGAAAGCTGCGGTTGTGAGGAGACCATCGCTCATCTTCTCTGTGAGTGCCCTGCATTTGCGAGTGCAAGACATACACTGTGCTGTGCCCTGGACCGCCTCGATCCTCGCCCATTAACAGAGCAAAAGATCCTCGGTCCGTGGCCACAGCAGTCGACTGCCCTCAAGGCATACAAGGCACTCTTTGCCTACTTGAGAGCGACTGGATTGAGTGACAAATTGTGACAGCGTTGTGCGTGTGTGTGTTATGCCTTTTTTCCCTTCTCTCTTCCTCCTTTTAGTCCCCTAATCCCTCTTCCCCAGTGCAGGGTAGCCATCCGGAACCCCTTTCTGGTTAACATCCCTGTCTTTGCCTCCTCCTCTTTATCTATCTATATCTAAAAGCTCTCGGAGGCCATGTCGTCCGACAATGGATGTCACGCATTCAAAATCCACGTGCAGAATTATGTAAGAGACACTAATGTAGAAGCGCGGGCGAGTTCGTGACAGGTTATACATGGACGCAGGCAAGAGACGTACAGTCGGGAACAAAAGTCTCTGTACTACGTGTTTCGCACACGAAGCCGTTACCTCTGCTGTTAGCTGGCGGCTGGAGACCACACTTCTGAATGTGAAAGTTAAAATTTTGTTCTTTAACCTCCACAAGTGTGGTCTTCAGTTAGAGGTTTAATGACAGAGATATCGGCTTTGCTGACGGATGGCGCGGTCCAGAGACTTTTCTCCCCGACAGTACACACGAGCGCTGTCGATGACTCGTTTCACAAATTCTTGCTGTCTTGGGACGAGGGTTGACATGACTGCATTCGTAATCTTTTAGAGATTGTGTGAGAAAGTACGGCGCAATTCGGGATGACTGCTACTTTCGTTGTTGTTTTTTTCTTAGTCTGATCATTCTGACCTACTTCAATTTTCTACTGATTGTGCAGCTTTTGGGCGAATGATATTAGAAGGTATGAACGGTAGCCTGCTTCTGATAACTGATTATGTTCTTTTTAAAGCTTAATTGCACACTGTGTGGAGATATTTTTTTTAGAGCGTGTGAAAAGCATAGGCTGGCTATGACTCGCTTCACCAATTTTGAACGTGCTGAGTGATAGAAAAGAACGGGCTTCTGATTGCGGGGTTCATAGGTCCAAGAGGTTTGTTGTGCCCGGAATTGCAGCTTGATGTCAAGGAATCGGATAGACCGATCTTCGGACAGCTCAAGTGTCAGAACCGGAGGAAATATAGCCGAGCTAAAATCCTTCAGAACCGCCTGTAAAGCTCAGTGAAAGGATTAGCTGCGATTATTTATGACAACCAAATAGTCGTCGACGTACAAAAACGTCTTCATCATTTATGAGAACCAAATAGTCGTCGACGTAAAAAAGCGTCTTCATCATTTATGACAACCAAATAGTCGTCGACGTACAAAAGCGTCTTCATCATTTATGAGAACTAAATAGTCGTCGACGTACAAAAGCGTCTTCATCACTGAGGAGCTAGGAAGAATGGGAACATGTTCTTCCCAGGTGCAAAACTTTGAGTAAGAGCTACAGTCCGGGACAAAAGTTTCGCGGGTTGCTGATTCTCAGAGCAAAAAATAATAATTTCTGCGTTGCCTCACTAGCCAGTCAGATGGTATTCTTTCACCAGACGGAACGCGCATTCTATGTTTTTCATTGACCTATTGTGCCTAACCGCTCCGCAATGTTTTTTTTTTTTTCACGGATCAGCATCCCTCAAACTTTTGTCTGTGACTGTACATTCTCAGTAGTTCAAGGAAGCCTTATACAATATGCCCGAAGCATTCTGGAAAGCATAGCCACCGTGGAGCTCTATGCTTTATTCGGAGCACGAAAGTAATTTGTCCTGCGGAATTGAATAATAAACACCCTTAATGTCTACGGGGAAAGCCATAAGTTCCTCGCGTTTCGTGTGCTTTAAGAAAAAATAACCTCACATGAACTTTTGATCAGGAACGGGTCATCCATTTTAAGCATTTCTTAATGGGCCTTGAGAAACAGAGAAACCGATTTTTGTCACATACCGTTTTCGGGTATAATAACACGAAAAGGGCAGTCTAACTTAAGTGTTTTTGCTTAAAAGTAATCCTCAGAGTATTTTACTAGCTCCCGTCAATAACCAACCCTCGTGCGTTATTGTCTTGTTCGAGCTATTTTAAAAATGAAGAGATGCCCTCTTCGGTACTCCAGTCGGCATCATTTAATGCCGACTCCATTCCCTCGGCCATCCACTCGGCGTGGAAGCGTCGAAACTCCACTTCGATTAGGCGATTGACGCTCACGTCAAGCGGCTGCAGTTTGCTCGCCGTGCTTCTATAGGGATTATAGCTAAGCCCGTGCGGGCACATCGGGAAATCGAGCCTTAACCCAATTAGTTATGCGCTGTACGATGTCAGTGCACGTTAAAGATCCCCAGGTGGTCGAAATTATTCCGGAGCCCTCCACTGCGGAACCTCTTTCTTCCTTTCTTCTTTCACTCCCTCATTTATCCCTTTCCTTACGGCGCGGTTCAGGTGTCCAACGATATGAGACAGATACTGGGCCATTTCCTTTCATCAAAAACCAATTATTATTATTATTATTATTATTATTATTAATTAGTTGTGTTTTTGAAAACTGTCGAGGGCAGGAAGAACCCTGCGACGAGGTAGACCTCCCAGTATTTTCTGCCGCACTGTCTTTATCGAGTCAAGGACCAGTCCGTCCGACATAAAGCCCTTTTCTTCACCGCGGACCACAGTGGCTTCGGGAAACTTCTCATTAGAGAGAGCCTTTCTCTTGAACACCACGATGTAGGGAATGTTTCCTACCGTCAGCGCCGATGCAGAGCATCACCGTATTCATTTTTGTCGTCCGGCAGCTGTCGTGCGCATAGCGACGCTTTCGGCACCATTGAAGTCCACAGCGGAGCCCTTTGGCACATGGACCAAGACAGGGGTCCGATAATAATAATTGGTTTTTGGTGGAAAGGAAATGGCGCAGTATCTGTCTCATATATAGTTGGACACCTGAACCGCGCCGTAAGGGAAGGGATAAAGTAGGGAGTGAAAGAAGAGAGGAACAAATAGGTCCGTAGTGGAGGGCTCCGGAATAATTTCGACCACCTGGGGATCTTTAACGTGCACTGACATCGCACAGCACACGGGAGCCTTAGCGTTTTTCCTCCATAAAAACGCAGCCGCCGCGGTCGGGTTCGAACCCGGGAACTCCGGATCAGTAGTCGAGCGCCCTAACCACTGAGCCACCGCGGCGGGGAGGGGGGGGGGGGGGGGGGGTCCGATCCGCATTCGGGATCTGTGACAGATTGCGTACCCTTGTTCTCTCCGACGCGCGCTGACAAAATGGTGAAACTTCAATAGCTTATTCTTATAATCGGCTGGCACAGTAATTGGCACAATGCCGTTCGACCAAGCATGGACAGTTGGTGCCGGTTTATAAATGGATGAATCCATTCTCGACTTGCCTTGAAGTCCGCTGACGTGATGTTCAGGCGGCGAGCGATAGCCGTGTACTCTCATACGTACGGTCTCAGTTGACACCGTGTAGCCGTTACTATGCAAAGGACACGTTTAATTGGAGAGGCCCTTGCCCTGCAGTAGGCGTGTCAGGCTGATGATGATGATGAGCCACTACTCCTGGTGCCGCAAATGCGACTGACGAGCTTTTCTTGATGCCCGATGGCTGGGCGCAGCCAATCGCTTCAAGTTCGAAGGCCGCAGTGAACGACATCAGGTATTCACGTGACGTCACGGGCGCCATATCGTTGTACAGGGCGTAGCTTTAGCAGTGCCGGCCGGAGCAGGTGGCAATGATCCCGTTAAACACGCCGGCGCCCTTTCGCAGAGCTAAAAAGGCAACAAAATGGCGGCCACTGTGACGTCAGTGCACACTCCCTATCGCCTCCGACAAGATGCTGTTAGGCACAACGCACGCTAGGCGTTCCTACACACACAAGAAATATGAAGCCTCCGAGAGCCGGGTCACGTGATCGGGCGGCCGAGCATCGCCTACAACGACTATGATGGAAGGAGGAAAAGTACTTAGCGCCGTACAGTAGTGCGTTGAGGAGCTTGGTTGTGGAAGTTTGTTTTCTTCGTTTCTCCCATTTCTGCTTCCCAAAGTGAGGGTTCGGGCCTTATAAAGAGGTTACCCGCCGCAGCGGCTCAGTTCTTAGGGCGCTCGGCTACTGATCCGGAGGTTCCGGGCTCGAACCCGACCGCAGCGGCCGCGTTTCGAAGGAGGAGAAACGCAAAGGCGCCCGTCTGCTGTGCGATGTCAGTGCACGTTTAAGATCCCCAGGTGGTCGAAATTATTCCGGAGCCCTCCACTACAGCACCACTTTCCCCCTCTCTTCTTTCACTCCCGCCTTCCTCCCTTCCCTTACGGCGCGGTTCAGGTGTCCGCCTAGATGTGAGACAGCTACTGAGCCATTTCCTTTAATTTTTTATTGGGTCTTTTTGGGGAAAGGAAATGGCGCAGTATCTGTCCCATATATCGTTGGAGACCTGAACCGCGCCGTAAGGGAAGGTATAAAGGAAGGAGTGAAAGAAGAAAGGAAGAAAGAGGTGCCGTAGTGGCGGGCTCCGGAATAATTTCGACCACCTGGGGATCTTTAACGTGCACTGGGATCGCACAGCACACGGGCGCCTTAGTGTTTTGCCTCCATAAAAATGCAGCCGCCGCGGTCGGGTTCGAACCCTGGAACTCCGGATCAGTCGCCGAGCGCCATAACCACTGAGCCACCGCGGCAGGTCATTTCCTTTCCCCAAAAACCAATTTTCAAATTTTCATTTTCCTTGCAGGAGGGGACCCGCCGCGGTGGCTCAGTGGTTAGGGCGCTCGACTACTGATCCGGAGTTCCCGGGTTCGAACCCGACCGCGGCGGCTGCGTTTTTATGGAGGCAAAACGCTAAGGCGCCCGTGTGCTGTGCGATGTCAGTGCATGTTAAAGATCCTCAGGTGGTCGAAATTATTCCGGAGCCCTCCACTACGGCACTTCTTCCTTTCTTCTTTCCCTCCCTCCTTTATCCCTTCCCTTACGGCGCGGTTCAGGTGTCCAACGATATATGAGACAGATACTGCGCCATTTCCTTCCCCAAAAAAACCAACCTATTACAGGAGGGCGAGGAAATAGGCCCTTCATCCTACATTGCACGCATCTCGTAATGAGGATGAAGTAGACGCAGCATTTGGAGTAAAGGCGGCAATATCAACGTCAGTACAGTCGCTATGAAAGGAGTTAAACATGCATATTATTAACCTGAGTAGAATTTTCTAGCAACGCTAGAAAAAAAAGGACAAGGTCAGAAGTTTAGTAGCCAAGCATGAAAAACGGTACAACAAAAAAAGTGAACTCCTGACTGCAGCGAACCTTTCGTTTCGGTTCCTTTTTTTTTTCGTCCTGTTTTTTTTTCCGAGAAGTCTAGAGCGTTCTCCTTCACTGCACCGGAGCGCTCTGGCAACCAGCGGATACTGAAACCCTTTCCAATCAAGTCGTGACACTGCGTCTATCTCTTTTCTGTTTTCGCTCTGCGTTGTTTCTTCCCTCCGAGCCAGTTTATTTTCTGGCGAGGCGCAAAATGGCGTCTCAGGTAGCCGAGGAGCAGCAGCAGCAGTTGCGGAGAAAAAAGGGGGGGGGGGGGAGGGGAGTGTCCGTCGGGGTTTCGCCTGCTGCTGCTCCGAAAAACAAGCGACCGCAAGAGAGGGAGGGATGCCGCCAGCTTCAAGTGCACGCGTCGTGAAAGCAAAGCAAAACCAGCGAGCGACCTGCCAGACAGCTTTCCTCCCCGCATCAACCGTTCCCCGTCCCCCTTACCCGGACCAGGCCCCCACGCGGTCTGAGCCTAGGGTCCCCTCGGAATTCACGGCTCCGGGCGGACCCGAAAGTACCCCCGGAAACTCATGCTTTCGATTCACTCGCCCCCTAGCGGATATCGCTTGCATTTTTTCTTCTGGCTTCTTTTTCTTTGTTCTTGTTTTCATTTTTCCTCACGCAAACTCCTTACGGTGGCGCCTGCAGCCCTGCATCGTCCAGTGAAGCGATACGTCAGTCGCGTGGTGACCTTTTTTTTCTTCTTTTTTTGCGGAGCCACGTCTACTGCGCGAAGTAGGCCTGCGCTTGCAGCGCACTCGTTGAACATTTCATTACGTTCGGCTAGATGGCGCGCTGTGCGCAGGCGAGTTGTGCTGGTCACTCAGTGCTGACCGCGCGCACGTGCTCCGCGCGGAAGTCCAGAGGTTTGCGAAAACCGCCATTGCAGTGCCGACTATGCTTTTGCGACGTGCGGTTAAACGTAGGTCAGTGGTGTGCGGGCAATTTTATTTTTTTATGGGCGACGGGGAGGGGGGGGAGCTTATCTTGTCCGCTTGTCCCTGATTTTGAAGTAGGATGCTGTTTTTGTGGTTGTGAAACGTTTTTAATCAGTATAAATGGCTGGACTGGTTTGGTAGATGCAGTTTGGAGGGTGAACTCAACTTAGGCTGCTCTTCATGGCAATATATGGGTGTCCGCCTTCGCATTCGAAGTGCGTCTTGATCGGAAACTCGTGCGTTTTCGGTTGGTGACCACGTCGACTGAGAGCAGCGACGATCAGACATGAAATGAGAACACGTCGCGCAGTAGTTACTGCGATGCGATTCTCAAAATGTTGTGGCTTGTGCACGGTGCGCACGAAAGAACCAGGGATCTTATCTCTGAGGCAGTACCTGTAACAAGATCCAGAGCGCTGTCTATTTGGCTTCGTCTCACTTCGTCCTTTTATCGCGACTAGAGAGCTAAACTTGTCTTCCTTGCACCTATTCGTTGTGTTGCCCTTCGTCCTCCTCATTGTCTCCTCTCCCAACACGGAATACTGGAACATTACATTTTGACTTACTGACTGACGGGACTGACAGACTGGGCTGAACTGACAGACTGGACTTACTAACAGACTGTACTTACTGGACTGAACTGGACTGGACAGACTGGACTGGACTGACAGACTGGACTGGACTGACAGACTGGACTGGACTGACAGACTGGACTGGACTGACAGACTGACTAGACTGACTAGACTAGACTGACTAGACTGGACTGACTAGACTGGACTGACTAGACTGGACTGACTAGACTGACTGACTGAACTGGACTGGACTGGACTGACTAGACTGGACTGGACTGACTAGACTGGACTGACTGGTCGTTTGATTGATTGATTGATTGATTGATTGATTGATTGATTGTTTGATTGTTTGTTTGTTTGTTTGATTGTTTGATTGTTTGATTGTTTGATTGTTTGTTTGATTGTTTGATTGATTGATTGTTTGTTTGATTGTTTGATTGATTGTTTGTTTGATTGTTTGATAGTTTGTTTAATCGATTGATTCATTGAAAAAAATGGCTATCTGGGCTGGTTGGTACGTATTCATCGGCGCTGTGCTGTGCGTTTCGTCTTTTAGCTCTGTGCGCTCTAGTTCCTCTTCAGATGATTGACGTTCTTAATTCTGTGCATTTTATGTCCACCCTGCTCGAGGCGCCTGTGCGGGCTTGTGGCCACACCGTAGTCATGGCATGAAGGTCGTTTGCGATGCGGTACATTGCAGTCAGAAACTGATGAGTTTATCTGCTGGTCATTGACATTGTTATCAGGGGAGGCGCGGACCATCAGGACAGCTGAGTGGGCACAGTCCTGAAGGTGTCGTTTGATGTCATATGGGCTGGGTGGTCTGACTCATCGTAACCGGTATGCAGGCCGGGGGGTAACAACCATTCAGAATGTGTCATCATGTGGTTCAAGTAGTCTTCTTAGTGGGTGTTGTAGCAAGATTGGAGGGGCGTCAGTGATTGAACACAGTTGTAGTTGTCACTTGCGGGAGAAAAGTAAAGGCCGGGGAGTTTAACTTCCCGCCATATATAGGGCCAGGAGACATAGCCTAGCGTCAACATAATACGCTATGCTTCCCCATTTTTGCCCGATCCATCAGTGTGGATAAGTGCCACTGGATGCTTGAATTACTCCAACAGTAACTTCCTCGGGAATCCAGTTGTACTGCTCACACATACGTCGTTACATATATTCGCAATGCTATCTGTACTACCGTGGACAAGTGTTTAAGGCATGGAGATTCACGGAAAGCTCTCTGTGCGATCAAACCCAAGCAGCGAAGGTCCAATATTGGAGACGCATTGGCAAACGCTGATCCTACGCATGACCAGTGTGAAACCACCCCTTTCTATTGAACCAATTACCTGTGCTGCTTGGGGATAAGCTACGAGTTACGATGCATAGATTAAGCATTCCGTATATTTAGCGATCAAAATCTACCCCAAGAAATTGGGCAGCATCCTCTGCCCCTGAAAGGAGGTGCGCTTGAGGACAAATTACTCTTTTAGTTCCCATATAGGCATATTCATATTTCGTATATAGCTTACTCATATTCATATATAGGCTTATTCATTAAAACTTGTTGCTGCGCTAGTTGGTGGCACATACTTGAATAAAATGTAGCGCAGAAGAGACGAGCACGGGAGGGAGACGCCACAAACACGGACGTCTCCTCTGTGCTACATTTTATTGAAGTATGCTTATTCATGTTCATATTAATAATATTGTAACGAGGGGTTTGTTACGAGGTACTGGGGCGACGGGAACGGCAACGGCAGCAGTCTGGGATCAGATCGGCAAAAGACACACAAGCGTAGCGCTGGCAAAAACTCTCGAGAACACTGTCACCTCGTCTTCGTCTTTTCAAATCATCAGACGCATCTTCTTCTTTAGCCTTACAATCACCCCGGGGACAAGAGGAGCCATCCTGGCGACTTAGGATGATGGCAAGACGGCGGGGTCGTAGTAGGGCTTGAGGCGCTGGACATGAACGGTCTCCCGTCCTCGGCGGCGGAGATCAGGAGACGGCGTGAGGGGTTCCACGATATAATTAACCGGAGAGGTGCGCTCCAGCACACGGTAGGGACCATGGTACTTCGCAAGAAATTTTGAGGAGAGACCGGGAGTTCCTGAAGGGATCCAGAGCCACACAAGTGCACCAGAAGTGTAGTTCGGTGGGGTTTGGTCTTGGTCGAGGCGGGAGCGCTGGCGATGCTGGGTGTCAGTGGTGAGTGACCGGGCAATTGGGCGGCAGGCTTCGGCGTGTTGCGCGGCTTCGGAAACAGGCCGATATTCGGATTCATCAGGGCGGTAAGGGAGGATAGTGTCGATAGTAGCAGAGGGTTGGCGGCCGTAAAGTAGGAAGAAAGGAGAGAATCCGGTGGTAGACTGCGTAGCGGTATTGTACGCATAAGTAACGTACGGAAGGACGAGATCCCAATTCGTGTGGTCAGAAGCGACGTACTTGGAGAGCATGTCTCCGAGTGTGCGGTTAAATCGCTCAGTGAGGCCATTGGTCTGCGGATGATAGGCGGTGGTAGTTCGGTGAATCGTGTTGCACTCTTTGAGAAGCGCCTTAATATAATAATAATTGGTTTTAGGGGGGAAAGGAAATGGCGCAGTATCTGTCTCATATATCGTTGGACACCTGAACCGCGCCGTAAGGGAAGGGTAAAGGAGGGAGTGAAAGAAGAAAGGAAGAGAGAGGTGCCGTAGTGGAGGGCTCCGGAATAATTTCGACCACCTGGGGATCTTTAACGTGCACTGACATCGCACAGCACACGGGCGCCTTTAGCGTTTTTCCTCCATAAAAACGCAGCCGCCGCGGTCGGGTTCGAACCCGGGAACTCCGGATCAGTAGTCGAGCGCCCTAACCACTGAGCCACCGCGGCGGGGCTACACCACCTCAGATAAGAACACGCGGCCTCGGTCACTGAGCAGTTCACGAGGTGCACCGTGGCGAAGGATGAATCGGTGCAAAATGAAGGAGGCGACGTCCGTCGCTGTGGCAGCCGGAAGGGCAGCAGTTTCGGCATATCGTGTAAGGTGATCCACCGCTACTATAGCCCAACGGTTGCCGTCTGCAGTGTATGGAAGCGGACCGTATAAATCAATGCCAACGCGGTCGAACGGGCGTGGAGGGCATGGTAACGGCTGCAGCTCAGCAGCAGAACGATGGGGAGGTGTCTTGCGACGTTGGCAGGGAATGCATGCGCGCACGTACTTCATGATAAAGGTGTACATTCCGCGCCAGTAGTAGCGCAGCCGTATGCGGGTGTAGGTCTTGAAAACGCCCGCGTGACCGCTGTGGGGGGCAGCATGGAAGTATGCGCATATCTCCGAGCGTAAGTGACGTGGAATAACGAGCAGCCACTTGCGACCTTCGGAGTTGTAGTTACGGCGATAAAGTAGGGTGTCACGGATCGCAAAATGGGCAGCTTGGCGGCGGAGCGCACGTGACGGTGAAGCAGCCGTCGGATTGGCGAGAAACTCGAGAAGGGAAGCGATCCAGGGATCCATGCGTTGCGCTGAAGGCATGTCGCTGAGGCGAAGCAAGGGCAGAGAAGCGTCGGAGGTGGAAAGGCTGGCGATCTCGGCTGGAAGGGGGCAGCGTGACAGTGCATCGGCGTCTTGATGCTTGCGGCCGGTGCGATACACGACGCGGATATCATATTCTTGCAAGCGAAGGGCCCACCTAGCGAGGCGGCCGGAGGGGTCTTACAGGTTGGAAAGCCAACAGAGCGCATGGTGGTCGGTCACAACGTCAAAAGGGCGCCCATAAATGTACGGTCGAAACTTCGCGAGGGCCCATACAATCGCCAAACACTCTTTTTCAGTTACGGAGTAGTTGCGTTCTGCTGGTGTGAGTGTGCGGCTAGCATAAGCAACGACGTATTCGTCAAAGCCAGGTTTTCGTTGGGCGAGGACAGCGCCGAGGCCAACACCGCTGGCGTCCGTGTGAACTTCGGTAGGAGCGGCCGAGTCGAAATGGCGCAGAATGGGCGGCGCCGTGAGGAGACGGCGCAAGGTGGTGTATGCGTCGTCGCACGCTGGAGACCACAGTGATAAATCCGCACTTCCAGACAGCAGTTGAGTCAAAGGCGCAGCAATGGACGCAAAGTTGCGAATGAACCGGCGGAAATATGAGCACAAACCCAGGAAGCTGCGCAGGTCTTTGATGGAGGTAGGTTTGGGAAAGTCAACCACAGCACGAAGTTTCGCTGGGTCGGGACTGACGCCCTGCTTAGAGACAACATGACCTAAGATGGTTAATTGACGAGCGGCAAAACGGCATTTTTTTAAGTTCAGCTGCAGGCCGGCGTCAGAGAGGCAGGTCAAGACGTGCTTCAAACGGGAGAGGTGGGTGTCAAAGTCCGGGGAAAAGACCACAATGTCGTCGAGGTAGCAAAGGCATGTCTTCCACTTAAGTCCACGCAAAATGGTGTCCATCATCCTCTCAAAAGTCGCGGGGGCGTTACAAAGCCCGAAGGGCATCACCGTAAATTCATACAAGCCATCCGGTGTCACAAAGGCGGTTTTGGGGCGATCGGCTTCTTTCATAGGAACTTGCCAGTACCCGGAACGCAAATCAAGAGATGAAAAGAGTTCGGCACCTTGCAAAGAGTCCAGAGCGTCGTCTATGCGCGGGAGGGGATAGACATCTTTGCGCGTAATCTTATTAAGGCGGCGGTAATCTACACAGAAGCGTATGGAGCCATCCTTCTTTTTGACGAGCACCACAGGCGACGCCCATGGGCTGCTTGAGGGCTGAATGACGCCGCTCTGGAGCATCTTGTCGACTTGGTCTTCAATAACTTGGCGCTCGGCGACAGACACACGATAGGGACGTTGTCGCAGCGGTGCGTGGTCACCTGTGTCGATGGCATGGGTGACAGTGGAAGTTTGGCCCAAGGAACTTTGATGTGAGTCAAATGATGAGCTAAACTGATTAAGTAAAGTGAGAAGCTGTGCCCTTTGCGGCGCTGGAAGGTTGTCGTCGATGGAGCGAAGGAATGCTTCGGTTGAGGAGGGATCGGGCGCAGCAGTAGGTGGGCTGAGTGCGGCTATGGAGAGGTGCGGCGCGTCGTCCGTCTCTTCGCGGATGAGCAGAGACGCGAATGGTTGTACCGTGCCGAGACATTCACCTAGGCGCAAGGCGTTGGGGAACGAGAATGGGTTAGACACGAACAGTACGGAGAGGCCAGCGGATATAGTCAGTACAGCGTATGGCAGAGGCAGACACTTGCGGTGCAGAAAGATAGGGGACAGAGTGAAGAGGACAGTGTCGTCGCGAAGAGGGCCGCAAGAGAGGGGTACGAGGACTGAAGAGCAGGGAGGCAGGTCAATGTCTTCGGCAACTAGGGCCTTAACACAGGCACCAGGAGGGGCAGTGTCCAAGACAGCTTCGGGCAGGTGAGAGAACTCGACTTCAGCTCGAGCACAATCGATGATAGCAGCATGGCGCGATAGGAAATCCCAGCCCAGGATAACAGCATGAGAACAGCAGGGCAGTACGACGAATTCGACGGCATAAATGGTCCCCTGGATTACAACGCGAGCGGTACATGCTGCTGACGGCTGGATGTTCTGAGCGCTGGCGGTGCGCAGTGAGAGTCCAGCAATTGGCGTCCTTACTTTTCTTAAAGAACTACACAGCTTTGCGTCCATGACGGAAACGGCAGCACCAGTGTCGACAAGCGCCATGACAGAAACGCCGTCGACGGAAATTTCAATGAGGTTAGCGGCTGACGGATGAGGCCTTTCGAAGTTCGTTGTGGACGCAGTTCTCGCCTCAGGAACTGCGGCGCCTAGTTTTCCTCCTGGTTAGCGGTGGGGCGACGTCGCATAGGCGAAATAGACCGGCGTCGTGGAGAAGAGGGCCGGCGGCTGGAGAGGGTAGAACGGTCCGGCGAGGAAGTACGACTTTGCGGCGGCGCAGCTGGTACAGAGTACTGACTCGGTGGGGGCCAGTACCCAGGAGCTTGGGGAGGAATTTCCGCGTCCGGGAGACGACGGCGGCAATGCCGAGCTACATGACCTGGGAGACCACAAAAGAAGCAAATCGGCCGATTGTCCGTTGTGCGCCAGGAATCGCTGACCCTTGGAGTAGGTCGTCGGTAAGCCACTGGCCCTCGCAAATGCGCCGGAGGCGCACTATAGATTGGCGGCTGCGGTCTTGTTACGACATCGGCATATGTCACTGGAGCCGCGACAGGAGGCGGTCTCGCGACGGCTTCGGCATATGTGAGCGGAGCCGCCACAGGTTGTGGTCTGGCGACAACGTCAGCGTATGTCAGCGGAACCGTGACAGGTGGTGACGGATGAGCCGGTGGAAGAGCCTCAGCAACTTGCTCTTGAATTGTATGTCGGAGCGCTGGAGTCAGATATGATGGTCGGTCGTGAGCGCTCGGCAGAAAGGAAAGTTGACGTGCCACTTCTTCCTGCACGAAGTCTTTAATCTGCTGTAGCAGCGAGGGGTCAGGAGCAGGCGTGAGCCCAGCGAGCGACTCAACCTGCTGTGGCCGCTGGCGTGTCAGAATCCGCTGCTTGCGCAACTGCTCAAAGCTTTGACACAGCGTGACGACTTCAGCAACGGTACGCAAGTCGCGCGCTAGAAGCATCTGAAAAGCGTCCGTCATCGATGCCTTTCAAGATGTGTTGGATCTTGTCGGCTTCCGACATACGAGCGTTGACCCGCTTGCACAAGTCGACGACATCTTCAATGTAGCTAGTGAAGCTTTCACTAGCCTGCTGAGATCGTTCACGCAATTGCTGTTCGGCTCGGAGTTGCCTGACAGCCGGTCGACCAAATACGTCTGCAAATTTAGTCTTAAAAATGGACCAGGTTTGAATATCTGCCTCATGGTTGCGATACCAGAGGTTAGCCACACCGGCGAGATAAAAGATGACGTTGTTTAGCTTCGTCACATCGTCCCATTTGTTGTATACGCTCACCCGCTCGTACGATGTGAGCCAATCTTCCACATCGTTCTCGTCAGTCCCGCTGAAAATGGTCGGGTCCCGTTGACGAAGAGAGCCGGCACAGATGACAGCCTGGCCCACTTGTACGGCCTGGTGTTGGACGTCCTCAGGCATCGTGCGCGCCGGGAGAGCACGACTACGGAGCTCCAGGGCCGATGTTTTTACCCCGCACCTCCACCAAATGTAACGAGGGGTTTGTTACGAGGTACTGGGGCGACGGGAACGGCAACGGCAGCAGTCTGGGATCAGATCGTCAAAAGACACACAAGCGTAGCGCTGGCAAAAACTCTCGAGAACACTGTCACCTCGTCTTCGTCTTTTCAAATCATCAGACGCATCTTCTTCTTTAGCCTTACAATCTTCATATTCTGCCCAAGAATTGGGCAGTACCCCCTGCCCCTGAAAGGGAGTGCGGTTGAGGACAAATGACTTCCTTTAAGGGGGCTGTGAAGGGGGCTGTAATAAAGTTATGGCATGCATGGGATATTTATGCACGTGGCTTCACGAATAGTGTTCAGCAAGGGTTTTTTAAATGCACTTTGTAGAAGCTGAGTTATCTGTAGTTGAAATTTGGATTTCAGCGTCTTCGCGCCTTTCCCTCTCCTCTCGTCACTTTTTGCACGCTGGAAGGTAGGCGCTCCTTCGCCGACCCCCCTCAGGAAGCGGAGCTTCCCGACCCGCCGGAGCTAAGCGGCTTATTGGCCGCGGCCACGGTAGCTGCCTGACGTCTGCAAGAATCTAGCCAATGGCCACCTCTCACCTTGTCTACGCAGATGCGGGGGGCGGAGGAGGGTGCGAGCATGAAAAAGTCGCCAGGAAGGGCTCGTCAACTTTGACTAGTGATTGTGGGTCGTCTGCTGCGTGTAGAAGAGTATTATTTGGCTCTGGTTTTCATGGCAACACAGTGCAGTGATTAAGTGAGTTAATGTGCTCTCCTCGGAAGGTGTTTCAGAGCCCCTTTAAACTCCCATATAGGCTTATTCATATTTCTGCGACGCAAAAAAAAAGCGAAGGAACCCCGACTTCTACAATGCCAGAACTGTAATCTTCATTACGTCACGGGATAGCCAGCCAGCAGGTTCGAAGCAGCATGTGTTCGAGGCCGCCCGGCTTCGGAACACGGCCCTCCTAAACGCCACCGTCCAGAAAGTGTCGAGGAAGTGACCGGGTGACGGCAGTCCTCTTCGTGACGTCAGGAGTGCCTGTCGGCCGTCTCCGAGGCGTTCTCCGGCGCAAAGCTCAGCGACCTCCTGTGCATGGCCTGGAAGAGCCGCCTGCGGTACATGATGGCCATGGCGATCGCCACCACCAGCGCGATCACCACTGTGATGAAGATGGGGCTGAGGGCCTTGCGCAGGGGCTCGCGCGTCCTCTGCTGCTCCGGTTGCTGCGACAACGGCTCAGTGGACGTTTTGCGTGCCCTGCGGCTGTCCTGCGTGCAACAGTTGAGTCGAGAGATATAGCATACCGGAGGCGCACTAGCAGAACCGTAGGCCGGTTTTGAGTTCGAGAGCTGCGCATGCGCGGTGGCAAGGGCGTGGCCGGGTAGGACCCCTGCGCCCATGCGCGACAGGCGTACGTAAAACCTGTACACGTCTCCGCTAGTACGGCTCCGGTATGCTAAATGTCTCTGATGACTACGACTAAGAAGCAATGGCCTGGTACTCTTGAAGTGTGCCAGCGATAACATTTTCAGTTGCCAGCGGTTGGTGGTAATGGTGCTGGTACACCAGTTTTTCACATGCAGCGACATCTGTTAAGGGCAGGTTTCTCGGTTCTGCGGCGTTGGTGTAACACGCCACGCTGATTGGTCAAGGAGCAGTGGCGCCACTCATGACGTCACTGAAAAGCGCCACGGTGAGTGGTCCGAACGCAGCCAGCCAAGGGTGACAGCAAAGGGGTTTCACGCTCACTCCGAGAAGACAAATAGTAACCAATAAACAGTACTAAAGCTAGACTTCAGCTCGACATTATGGGAAGCTTTCCTTGCAGTAAACATGGTAGCCGTTCAGTGTCACGACTCAAAAGTTCAGTGTTCATCTGCTGACCAGGGATAATGTCATCCAGGTAGTCCTGAGCTACAATGGGTATGTGGACATTGACGGAATCAATTTTGTATGTCTGCCATTTGCGTTGGTGACGCCCAGGTGGCTCAGAACCGCAAGATACTTGTAGACCTAATGCGTTCATGAGGAAGTGGGCTTGGGCAGGGCATGTAATGCGAAGACGAGATAACCGTTGGTAGGTAAGGGTAACAAGCTGGATTCCAAGACAAGACAAACGCAGAAGAGGGCGGCAGACAGCCATGATGACGGATGAGTTTAGGATATTAGCAGGGGCATGTTGGCTGCAGCTGGCAGATGATCTGGTTGTCATTGGAGTTCACGTAAACGGAAGATATCATGGTCCCGCGGTGGACCAGCCGGGTTGATGATGATGATAATGAGGCCAGCAACAGCAATTTAAAATGCTGGCCAGTACGTCATGTGGACTTCTTTTAAACTGTCTTTTGGAGTTTAGCTAGGGTTAAGAAAACTTTTTAAATCTGAGAAGTTAAGCGTTGTGAATTCTTTTAAATAAAGAAAATATGAAATATAGGACCGCGTGAAAAAAATCGTGCAACACGAAGCAGCTGGGGCTATAACTATACATAAATTTGCAGCTTCTGGCAACTGCAATACGGCACTATTCCACAGTATACCGACGGGTCTTGAGCGCTTTGCCGTGTGTAGTGGTGCCCCGCCCTTATCGCTGCCACGTGTGGGGCAGCAGTCACGTGCTGTACTTGCTAAGATTTCAAATAGGCGCCCTAGAAGTGGGAAGTTTCTAGAGTTGGTCTTCTGTGGTTCTTTTTAACAGACACCGTACTTGCTAAGATTTCAAATAGGCGCCCTGGAAGTGGGAAGTTTCTAGAGTTGGTCTTCTGTGGTTCTTTTTAACAGACACCGTACTTGCTAAGATTTCAAATAGGCGCCCTGGAAGTGGGAAGTTTCTAGAGTTGGTCTTCTGTGGTTCTTTTTAACAGACACCGTACTTGCTAAGATTTCAAATAGGCGCCCTGGAAGTGGGAAGTTTCTAGAGTTGGTCTTCTGTGGTTCTTTTTAACAGACACCGTACTTGCTAAGATTTCAAATAGGCGCCCTGGAAGTGGGAAGTTTCTAGAGTTGGTCTTCTGTGGTTCTTTTTAACAGACACCAGGGAAAATAACAGCGCGAAGAGACGAAAGACGAAACAAAGAACGGACACCACAAGCGCTGACCTGCAACTGAGGGTTCAATAAGAAAATGCATAATATGTACAGTCGCGAGCAAAAGTGGTATACAACACGCAGCCCGTTGTGGAGCTCGGGGAAACTGCATCGAAACGCCATCTACCGACAGCTAAAGGGGTCAGGATAGCTCAAGAGGGACCCGTCTTATCTGCAGGCTTGTCAGTTGGCTCCTTTCGCTGTGTCGCGCTACTGTTCGGTGAAATGCCGAGCGCTGCCGCTGCAGTACCGTACCTACTAATGTGGAGTTAAAATTGCGCGCCACAAACATGGCCTTTTGTTCGTCGACTTAGCGTCACGCGAAAGACCATTACGCTAGCGATATCGCAACGCGGCGAGTGCCGTTGATGCCTTTGCCGTATCTCGACCATGCAGTGAAAACAAAAATACGAGGAAAAAAACGCCACCCACGCGACTTTTATCGCGTCGGAGCGTTTAGGAGGGAAGGAGCTCGACGAATCGAGCCGAGCTAACTGACATGCTTGTAGAAAAAATGGGGCACCGCCACGATTGTCTCGATCCCAGATAGCTATTGCTAGATGGCGTTTCAGTGCAGTTTTCCAGAGCTCCGCCGCCGGCTACGTGTTGTATGCCACTTTTGCTCACGACTGTACATAACGCCGGAAAAAGTGCACAGAAAGGAACAGCAAGACAGAACACATCGAACAGGCTCCTCTGGATATGCCAGTTCTTTTTCATGCAGGGCGATCGTTGGGTCATTAACGCACGTGTGCTTAATGTAACACATTTGTCAGGTCTCCGAAACTTCCTGGCCGACGTGATTCGAATACCTGGTCAACAAAACAGTTTTGTTTTGTTCAGGCAAAATAATCAGTTTGATCGCGAGGTTTCGGAGACCTGCCATATCTGTTAAATCAAGCACACGTGCCTTGTGACCCATCGATCGTACCGCATGAAAAATAGTTGGCATGTCTGGAAGCGCCAGTCTTTTTTTCTGCGCAAATGTTGCGGCACTGTGCGTTTTCTTATTAAAATATCAGTTGGGAGTCACCGCTTCCCAGTCAGAAACAAGTTGCATGAGTAATACAAGAGTAATTTTTTGTAATATTGTTGCGCATGAACTTGTTACTACAAAATTTTGTAGTTACAACATCTTTGTGTAGTTATTTATTTATTTAGATACTCCCAATCCCTTCCGCGATTATGGCAGGAAGGGCACATTTAAGGTTGTCAAGTACGTATAACACATTGTAATGAGCCAGGTTTGGCAACATGATAGTGTTAACAGCAAATTGTAGCTGTTTGAATAACATTGTAATAAAGCGCGAAAAGGAAGAATGGGTTTACAAATGCACATGTTCATATTATTTATGCATTTTTAAAAAGACAGGTCACAGACAAAATTCTGAAGAAATAAAAGTAACCCTGGCATGGTTTTCGTAGCGATGTTTCTTAAAAATTATTCACTGCTGCATAGCAGACAAAGCTCTCGTAACGACAAAACGGCGACAAAAAGTTTTGTCGGATTTTCCGCGCGGTTCTGTTTTTATTTTTCGACTGGGTTATGTTTCTTTGCTTCCTCTTTCGTCCTTGTCCGCTGTAATTTTTTGCCATGCATTAACAACTAGCTCAACTGTCCGTACTCAGAATCGGCAAACACTCTCGGAATTCCCAAGATGAACGTGAGATTCAAGACGGGAACTCGGTGGTGGGCTCTGGTGCAGCTATCCATATGGTCGTCCCCGAAGAAGGCGAACACCCAGGGGGTCATCAAGCATTATGACAGGACTAAGAATGCCTGAAATTTTCGAAAAGCGAGTTTATTTCTGTGTTCCTGTTCGATTTGCTGAATATTCAAATAGTGCATGTTCAAAATTACTCCAAACGAATCGAATCCGTTACTAACTTTTTGAATAACATTCGGATAATTGGCACAAAGTTCGAATAGGGTGCGCCGTAATTTTTGTTTGACACCACACAGCGTGCTGCTGTATCGGCCTGTGCGGAAAGCAGGGTTCAGCGCCGGGACGCGTTCCATTTGTGTGGCGGCGATCATAATGCTCATACATATACCTGGTCTTGCAGAGAAGACCAAGTAATTTTGAAAAAGATTTTCTGGGTAAAAATATGGCTTTTGCGGCATGGTATTGCCAGGCTTGGCGGACACGGGAAAACCGGTGAATCATTTTGACTAGTGAGGTGGTTGACTAATTTTGAATAATTCACTTTTTTGCAATCAGAATTTTCCCCGCCGCTTTGGCTCAGTGGTTAGGGCGCTCGACTACTGATCCGGAGTTCCCTGGTTGGAACCCGACCGCGGCGGCTGCGTTTTTATGGAGGGTAAACGCCAAGGCGCCTGTGTGCTGTGCGATGTCAGTGCACGTTAAAGATCCCCAGGTGGTCAAAATTATTCCGGAGCCCTCCACTACGGCACCTATTTCTTCCTTTCTTCTTTCACTCCCTCATTTATCCCTTCCCTTACGGCGCGGTTCAGGTGTCCAACGATATATGAGACAGATACTGCGCCATTTCCTTTCCCCAAAAAACCAATTATTTAATTATTATTACAATCAGAATTAGGCGCCCGGTTGCAATTGCAGATTTGTAGCCGGTAGTTAGCAACCGGCATCACAGATTTTAGAATTTAGCAAACGAAATTACCCTCGGCGCTGTGGCCCGACAAATTTTCGCCACATAGTGCCAAAATAAATAAGCATTTGAAGAGCATGCAGGCAAAGCAACCCCTCAAGTGCACGTAACTAGTCTAAATAGCCAAATTTTGTCGAGTTACAGCGGCTAGGGTGACTTCGTTTTTGAAATTCTAAAACTGGTGTGGTGGTTACTAGAAACCGGCTACAGATCTCTAGTTGTAACTAGGCGCCTAACTCTAATAGTTAAAAAGTTAATTAGTAGAAATTAGTTAAACAGCTTGCCAGTTAATGTGATTCACCGGTTTTCTGGTGTCCGCCAACTCCGGTAATACCACGCTGCAAAAGCCATAATTTTACGTCAAAAATTCTATTTTTGAAGATTACTCAGTTCTCTCTGTAACACTTGGTATATAGACTTCAAAGATTGGGATACGCACCCTGGTTCAGACAGGTTTAGCAAATCCTGCCTTCATGTCCGTATAGGAGGTCAAGACTCAAACTCTCGTCCCCCCTCACCATCTAAGATTTGGCGCTATAATTTGTTCGCTGTCGTCATTAGTGACAAAAAGATCATATCCCTATAAGGATGACACGACGGGCACGGAATTAGTATACGGAATTTATGTTGTGCGTCCCTTAGTGGAGATCAGGGCAGGGCATGTAATGCGAAGGCAAGATAACCGCTGGGCCTTAAGGGTAACGTAGTAGATTCCAAGAGAAGATAAGCGTAGCAGGTGGCGGATGAGATTAAGAAGTCTGCGGTAATGCGGTGGTTGCAGCTGGCAAAGGACAGGGTTAATCCGAGAGACATGGGAGAGTCCTTTGCCCTGCAGTGGGTGTAGTCAGGCTGATGATGATGATGGTGATGAGCTTTAACTGCACGACCTATAGCACCACCGCTAACGCTTCGTTGTTTCGCATGAATATTCGCTCTGTACGTATTGTATTGACCAATCAGCGAATGATCACAAAAGTATGATGTTCGTATTTGATTAAGTAAATTCACTATTCGCAGCCTTGGTGGCTCAGTGGTTATGGTGCTCGACTGCTGTCCTGAAATACTGTGGTTCGATCCTAGTCGTGGGGCTCGAATTGCGTTGCAGGCGAAGTGCTAGAGACCCGTGTACTGGCCATGTCAGTGCACGCTAAACAACCTCTGGTGGTCGTTATTACCCAGAACTCTCCACTACGGCGTCACTCATAGTTTGAGTCAATTCGGTACGTTAAACCCGATAAACCAAACCAACGGTCAATATTCGAATCTATTGAATTTGCTATCAAAACTAGTCTATTCGTAGTCGATTCAATTTTGAAAAGGGAGGAAAATCTGATCCTAATCTGGACGATAATCTCCATCTCTAGTGAAGAGAGTGTCTGAATGATAGTTTGCGAATCCGTCGCGACGTTTTCGCCTCCACGAGTATGGCGGCTCATACTCATGAGTGTTCATTACCGCGGTTCACGGTAGATTTCAATCGCAGATCCGCGGCATATGTTCCCTCTTTGCAAGGTACTTTCAGAAAAAGTACCTAGCTTCCTGTTTGCTTGCGCTCTCATCGTCTCGTCTGGAACGGGAAACGGCGAGGTACCGGAAGTGAGCATGCCGCCAAAGGAAATACGTAACGCAGACTTCCGGTCTTAACCATCAATATCGGTGAAACAGTAAGCGCTGCTCTACGTAGGGACCTTGGCTCGGCAACCGCTCCCGGTTCGCCACTAGAATACTCAACCACAATTCCGATCTGCCACAGTAATAACTTTGCTCTTAAAAGAGCAGAAAAAGTTGACCCAGATCAGCTCTGTATTCGGGAGTAAAATTTTCCATCAATTACCTTGTACCTGAATGCGACGATTGCTAAACACACCTTGTTTTATTAAAAAACGATGGGTCACCCCTTTTATCCGTAACAGCTTTTAAAACAAGGCAGGTTGATGTGATCAATAAGTCTGTCTGTCGCCATTGTCGAGTCCTACCCTTAACGTATTACCCTCAACGCGCAAAAACCCTACATCTGTATCAGACTGCTTAGCACTGCATCATTTCTCATCTCTCTCCACCTTTGAAAGCTATTAGTGATCGGCACGTCCTCTTACAGCGAGGTGGGGCGATGGGAGTCGACAGCTAGTGTAAACCTGTGCGCACAAAAACACCATCTGAGAGGTCTGAGTAGCCTGGCAGCTCCACGCGAGTTCTCAAAAACATGCGTTTTTTTCGTGGCCGGAAGATGAGCCCTTATCAACAACTTCAATCTCAGCTGGACTACCGCCAGCGTACGGCAACGATCGAGCATGCGAACAGCGCGAGTGCCGCCGCTCTCGTAAATAGTCATTTTCCGCCGATTCAGGCCCATTTGTTCACCTGAACCTTGGGTTGGACTCTCGAGTTAGATGTTTTGAAAGTCCCCCTGTTATTAGTCCTCGCTTCTCGAAAGACGACCAACTTTCCCTTTCCTGAGATCTGCGATCGTTCTTCTCCGGGCAGCTTAGTTGTCGGTGGACGCAATGAACTGTCCATCGGGCAATGGACCGGAGGCGACTTCCGAACCACGGCTCACTTTCATCTCCCGAAAACTCTTGGGCTCTTTACAAGCGTGCTCCACCTGTCACACCCGAACCGGGTGAGGGGGGGTGCACCCAAAGAGCGAAGAGCAGATAAAGAGCCCTAATGAGTCGAGCCGGAAATACCTAAACCCCGCTCATTTCACGCCGGATTGACCCCGGACCGTTGGGACGTGACGCGAATGGCGACGGTGGCTCCGCCGCCGGACAGCACACCACCTCGGGAGACCCGGAAAAGAAGTTGATCCCCCCCGCGTGGCCGACTCACGTTCGGCTGGACGGAGCCCTCGGGAGCCGGTCCGAGCATCGGCCTTCACCATCGTCGACTTCGTCTTCGCACCGCTGCCCGCGTGCGCACCGCAGCCGACGCTCGCTTTTTTTTTTTATCTCTGACAGCGAGTTGGCTTCGGGGCACCGGAGGCGATTTGGCGGAACGCCGCAGTCCGTCTTCTGGACGTGCGCGTTTCGAAACGCCATCGATGCTTCCCGGGCTAAGGAGAGAGGTATCGCTCCAATTATACCTGCTTCAGGTACGATTCGCAGTATCTCTAGTACCGTCGTAAAAAATGGTATTTCTGAAAAAAATTAAACTCGCATGATTATTATGATACTCGGTAAAGCATAACTACAGCACAGCTATTTTGATAGTTCTTCTAAATATTTTCTCACTTCTTCGATCTGCGCGATGCCGGTACCCATACAAAACTGTCCTATGGCCGGCTATAGAATTTTGGCCCAAATAGCTATAGACCTTTCCTATTTCTGTCTATAGCTGTCTATACAGGCTGATATACTTTTCTATAGAGAGCTTAAGAGAATTGTATGGTTCCAAAGCTATAGCTTTAGTGGCATAGATTTTTCAATAGCTGGCAATAAGCACCTCTATGGATGCTTATAGACGTTCATAAAAGGTCATACACGGACATAGCTTTTTCCATAGACGCCCACAGCACGTGCTGTGTTTCTGCATCGATGGACGGAGTCTGCGGCGTCGGAGTTGTGCCTTTGCCAAAGCGGCTTCCACGGCAGGCTCCCGCCTGCGCAAATGATTCGTATTATTTTGTATTGCGCAAATCTCCAGTGGGCCTCTTCGATTTACCACGCTCGGGCAGCCCGCTGGCTGCCAGGAAGTTCGCCCCTGACAGGAAAGTGCGTCATGGTCACATGGGCTGGCGGCTGTTGGGTTGAGGAAAACGAGAGCTTTGAGACGCCAACCGGACAGCTTTATACCAGCCCAGTGAATGCCGGCACGTGCGCGAGACGCGTGCCAGCCGCCGCGAGCCTCACGCGGGAGCACAACCGCGCAGCCAAGCCAAGCCACGTAGACGGCCTAGCCACTGCATGCGGCTACTGCCTACAACAGCGGCCACCGGAACCAGCTTTCCGGCAATCACGGCGGCAATGTATACACGGATCAAGGAGGGCAGATGCTCTCCATAGCTTCGCATTCTGCTGCGTCTCATTGCTACACACGCTTTCGGCACAAATAGGATGCTTGAGACCGAAAACAACGACCTGGAGTTATTGAGGGCTGCCGCAGACTGCTGAACAAACAGCTGATCGTGCTCGCGCCCGTACACATCAGCGACGACAACGCTAGCGTGGCCCTTCGGTGCACAGTATGCTATGTAAGCTTCGAGAAATCCTGAAAAGCATGCGATGAGCAATCACAATCTAACGTCTTTCAGTTGACACCACATCGGAGGGGAAAAACTGCCCGTGCGTTGCTCATCGGACGAGACGCCGCACTCTCGGATTATCGCATGTTTGTTTACTACGCAGTAAATATAATAGTATGACCGCAGACGATCGACCCTGCATGGTGATTGACCATGCGGTGTGGTCATTGCGAATTCTACGTTCGTAAGCTCCTGAGGACTGTAATCAGAACAGAATCGGGATACGTTCCGTTCAACTGTAGTCTGTCGGCCGCCGGCTTTTGCTGCCGGCAGGGAATGCGCGCGTAATCTCGACAAAAGCGATCAGCTGATTGAACGTGCTACAGCTTCACCGCTGTGGACTGGCACTCGAATGAAAGGCGCTACAATCCGGCCCTGCGTCTCGGCGCCTCACGTACCGCGTGTGTATAGATGCTGATCCGCGCTGGGAAATTCTTTTCATCTCTTTAATGAGCCAAACGTGAGGAGATTTATGTGTACGGTTCTTCTCAGATATTTTAAGCATTTGTGGCAGAAGGCCCGAGCATCAAGCCGTACGACAGTTGGCGACGACAGAATCTGCACTCGCCTAGATCGGCTGCCAAAAGTGAAAACTGTGGCCACATATATGCGTGCGCAGAGATGCATCGAGAAGTCTGCTCGTGAAGGCTTTTAATAAAGGGCATGTTTCAATCAGTCAAGCGTTTCTCGAACCATATCCGCCTTCGCATTGCGCAGAACGCAATGAAGACCATACGCTCTTGTATCGCGCTCAACACCTCGCCAAACACGTTCAGCACATGCATATATGTGCGAGTCTGAGCGCGTACTCGGAGCTGGAATCTGCGGTTGCTCTCGTGAAAGGCCTCTAACGCCATCGCAATATCAGCCGTGCGCTTGAAACTAATAGCCAAAATATTTTGTGAATCAGAACTAGCGATCGTAATATGAAGCCAGGTGGTGAGACGATCAAACTGCGATCACACACACGTACGCAAAAGAAACAGATAAACAGCGAAAACTATCGCAAAAGGCGTCATTGCAGGCGACACAGACGATACGAAACAAGCGCCTGCATCGCGCAAAACATCGCATGGAGAACCGCGGTCCTTCTAGTCTATTAAAAAATGGCCGCGCGCGCTTCCCGCTACCATACAACCTCTCCGTCGTCTGCTAGTTGCCCGAGGGCTGCCAGCACAAAATCGTCATGGCGAGTCTGGCTGCCCGCTGGCAACCCGAAACCGCCCAGCCAGAGAAAAACGAACGCGTTCTGGGCAGCCACCGGAAGTGCGCGGAGCAGCCCGAAAAAATCGAGCGCCTGGCTGCGCGCTCTGGCAGCCCGCTGGGGGCTGCCAGAGGCGGATAATCGAAGAGCCCCAGTTCTTCCTTGATGGTAACGCCGCGAGTTCTGACAACCAATCAGAAGCGTCGGAGAAGTCACGTGAGTGATGACGTAACGATTGTTAAAGCGAATCAAAGCATTGTAATACTGACGTGAGTGAAGACGTCTGTACTCTGGTAAGCAATCAGAAGCGTTGTATGAGTCGCGTGATCAGACCATAGTTACGGGATCGCACGCATGCTCACGTGATCTGGTTACACCGTCATTACTGTCGACGCTGCTGGATCGGCAAACCAGCCATTAACAGCTGCGCTGTAAAAACCTACAGGATGATTGCTAATGTGTAACGCGAGATTCTGCGACATCTTTTTTGCGATGGTGAAAGTAATATTGCCTATCTATTACTGTATGCCTTCTTCCCCCGTAAAGTGCGCGTGATGTAATTCTGCTGCCACTCGCGACGTCCCTGTGTTTGGACCACTAACGTGGCGCGTTAGTCGCGTCATGTGTTTCGTCAGTGCATTGTGACTAACCAACGTGGCTGGCTGCTGCGGAAACGCCAATACCACAAAACCAGTAAACGTGTCAACAGCTGTCGCGGGAAAAAAAAATTCGCTTAACTGTTCACGCTACCTTCCCTGGAATTGGTGCCATTTGGCGACTGCTTGCGTTGCAATTTTCCTGTAAGAGTCATGAAAAGTTGATCTATGTACTATAACCGGATACAACTCAAGAACGAAAAGGGAGATGTCCCTCGAAATTGGCCCTCCAGCCAATAGCGCCGACCGGTTCTCATGACGTCATGGTTAATCCCCATTGACCTGCTAGCGTGAAATCGCGACGGGTGGCACATGAAAGGGGACCAACCACAACTTAATCGGAGTGACCGCGGCGTCATGAAGATCGCTCAATGCCATTGGCTGGAAGGTCTCCTTTGAGGGATGTGCTCTTTTTTCCTGAGTTGTATCCGACTAAAGCTGCACTAACGCTATATATGTGGGACGTTCCTGAGAGCAGTTACTGGAGAATATGTGTTGCATTTGACGAAAGCAGCTATATATGTTTAAGTCCCATTCGTTGCTGTCTTTAGAGGAAACGTTTCGTTCATGAGTTTGTCCCGCTGCCACATTTGTATTCTGAAGACAGAATTGTGTATGAGTCAAGCGTTTGCTTTGAAAATTGATTTTTAATATGTATAACACGGCACTGTAGGTGACACTCGGAGGTCGTGAGTTCGTATCCTGCCGGCGATGAGGTCCTTTTTTAGTGCAAAAGCACTAATTCGAAGGAGCGTCATGCCATCTGTAGCCAATGGCAGGGTGACCCTGAGAGTGGCGTTGACACCTTCAAGGTCCCTTGCTTTCGCACCTTTCTAGCGAGGGGTGCGTTTGTTGGTCTACTCGGTTTAACTATATTAAAACCCTACCACTTTCTTCTCCTTTCTATCCTTTCTATAAATTTTTTGCTATTTAAATGATTACGCATTTCATTTTCAATACTAATCAACACAAAGCACGTGGTCAAGAAAAAATTGGGGGCGATCAACTTGACTGGTGCGGAGGAAATGTGATAGCAGGTTTCTTTCTCTAGGCAGTCAATTCCAATTCTGATCCTATTCTAATTCAGAGTTTCTCGTCTTTCACTCGTCAGTCTATTCCATCTCTGATTCTCTTCGAATTTCGACTACGTGACTAGGCGAAATGTCACATTGTTAGATCAGGTCGAGTCCTCATACGGCTAACAGCGCAGTGGCGCAGCGGTTAAGCGATGCACCACTGCACATGCGGGTGGCTGTTTAAAACACAGCTACCGGTGGGACTTGCTAAAACCCGGGTTTCTCTTCGCGAGCAATGCTAGGAGGACCTGCAAGCTTTATTTATGCACAGGCATAGTTTTTCTGGGGCCTTTATATTTTGCACGGTCGGCCTGCCGTTGTCGGAGGCATTTTATTCTTATTCATTTTAGGTTCTTTGCAAACTTCAAACTTCAAAGACTTCATTTCTTCTTTACGGAGAAAAAGAAAGCTTAGGCTAGAGGCCTGTAGCGCCTGATGAGGTCTCAGCTTTCTTGCACAGTTTGTAGTACAGTGCAGAGGTAAAAAAAAATTGTACATGTACAAATCAAGCAAACATTCAACGTTTTACTGAACAAAGCAAAGAGAAGGAGGCTCACACATTGCATGGAACGTGATCACGGCGGAGCAACAAACCTGACATAAAACCAGGCTTCGCTTGCGCACAGAAAACAAATAATACTGTTCAGGCACAAAAAGGGGCTGTATTTATTAGGTAAGCTAAGATTGTGTCAGAACGTCGGTGCACGAAAGTTATAATTGGTTTTGGGGGAAAGCAAATGGGGCAGTATCTGTCTCGTATATCGTTGGACATCTGAACCGCGCCGTAAGGGAAGGGTTAAAGGAGGGAGTGAAAGGAGAAAGGGAGAAAGAGGTGCCATAGTGGGGGGCTTCGGATTAATTTCGACCACCTGGGGATCTTTAACGTGCACTGACATCGCACAGCACACGGGCGCTTTAGCGTTTTGCCTCCATAAAAACGCAGCCGCCGCGGTCGGGGTCGAGCCCGGGAACTCCGGATCAGTAGCCGAGCGCCCTGACCACTGAGCCACCGCGGCGGGTACCACTAGCAGGTGAAGGCTTTACAAAGACTCCGAAGCCGTCGGAAGTTTTCGCCTTTGTCGCATTAATGTTTTTTCATTCAGTCGCGTTAAGAGACATTGAGCAATTATTTTCTTGCCTTCAGTGACCGTCGGCTGCTTTCGTGTGCCGTCTGTTGCGAAATTTCACATTACACCGCGTCATTGAAATGAACGGCGCGGTGGATTGCAAACTTTTGCAACAGACGGTACGTATCCCTACAAGCGCCTCGCCTGTTCACATTTATTTATTTATTTATTTATTTATTTATTTATTTATTTATTTATTTATTTATTTATTTATTTAATTAATTCAGTACCCTCAGGGCCCGAGGGCATTACAGAGGGGAGTGGGGTACAATAGACAAAATAACAAAGGAACAGCAGTAACAAGTAACACAAAAATGTGAACAAGAATATGGCTTGCGCAAATCAGTAGGTTACAGCAAATACAATCAAACAAATTAACAGTCATTTAACACGAAATTATGAGCAAATAATAACAGTAAGCATAAAAGTAAGCATACCACGCAAACAAGCATACCACGCAGACCAGGTCTGTTTTAACTACCACATAAGCTAAAAATAATAAACGGCAGGGCGCAAGAATTACATGTACTATGTTACCATCAAGTTCAGGCATTCAGGCAGTGCTATTCAAGTTTCGCCGTAACTGTCCTAAAAAAAGTTTTTTTTTCTGTAAGCATCTAGTAAGTTCTGGCTTAACTTTCCTGTAAAGAAGTTTCTTTTCTATAAGCAGCTGGTAATCTCTGCCGTAACATTCCTGCAGGAATTTTTTTCTATAAGCAGCTTGCAAGCTCTGCTGTAACTTTCTATTATGACATCATCACCCTCCATTCGCACCCTCACTCTTCTGCTTTCCCTTTCCCCCTTCCCCAGTGTGAAGTAGCAGGCCAGGGTCACATTGCCGCAAGCCGACCTCTCCGCCTTTCCTTTAATTAAATTACTTTCTCTCTCTTCCTATAAGAAGTTTTTCTCTAAGCAGTTGGTAAACTCTTCCGTAACTTTGCTGCAAGAAGCTTTTTCTATAAGCAACTGGTAATTCCCGCATTTTTAATGAAGCCAGGGGCGTCACTCGTGACATAACTCTATCACAACCGTTTATAGCTTCTTCGGCATAAATGAGGGCGCACGACGAGTCGATCACGCTCGAGTTCTCGAACTTGGTAAAAGCGTAGAACGCGGGACGCTTCTGTGCACGGGTCTACCGCGCACCATGACACGCCTCAATGAACTCGGAAAGAGGGCTCCGACGACCCAGCGGCAGGTCTGAACCCATAACGAGGCTCCTGCGGGCTTGGTCTCTTTGAGGAACAAAAATACAGAAAGGTTGCCGCTTACGGGTGGCTCTTATAACTGAACGGGAGATCGTTTTCATGCTTAGTCGGTGGCGACACGGGAAAAACCGTGGCGCAGGAAACTGTAGGACAGCGGCAAACACGGTTCGCGCTCGAGATAGAGACTGAGTGAGGAAGAGGCTTTTTACTGACCAGGAGATATTTATCCAGCATGCTTAAGACCACCATGTTATGCTGGGTTGGTCTCTAAAACGAGCCTTAGACCTATTTATGCATGCGTAGATGGGTCCATCTGACGACCCTCCAGCCAATAAGACGAGGTATGACCTGAATACCGCGCACTCAACACTCGCAGACAGAATTACGTAGAGAACGCTTTTCTTCGCGTTTCGTAAGGGAAATAGGAAGTGGTTGCTATGAATTAGTGAAAAGGAGTAGCCGGAGCTGCTATCCAGCACCAGCCTCTCCGTTACTGTTCATGTAAATAAGAAGAGGTATTGCTACATCTATATTCAAGCGCACAAGGGGCGCTTACGTGCATAACAATCAGACACACTTATTTCTAATCAGTTGTGCAGGAGACGTGTTTGGCTGCATAAGCAGACTCCGCGTAACACTGGCCGCAACTGTATGCGAAGAGGTCTCCAGCAGTATGAGCTATATATATATATATATATATATATATATATATATATATATATATATATATATATATATATATGTATGTATGTATGTATGTATGTATGTATGTATGTATGTATGTATGTATGTATGTATGTATGTATGTATGTATGTATGTATGTATGTATGTATGTATGTATGTATGTATGTATGTATGTATGTATGTATGTATGTATGTATGTATGTATGTATGTATGTATGTATGTATGTATGTATGTATGTATGTATGTATGTATGTATGTATGTATGTATGTATGTATGTATGTATGTATGTATGTATGTATGTATGTATGTATGTATGTATGTATGTATGTATGTATGTATGTATGTATGTATGTATGTATGTATGTATGTATGTATGTATGTATGTATGTATGTATGTATGTATGTATGTATGTATGTATGTATGTATGTATGTATGTATGTATGTATGTATGTATGTATGTATGTATGTATGTATGTATGTATGTATGTATGTATGTATGTATGTATGTATGTATGTATGTATGTATGTATGTATGTATGTATGTATGTATGTATGTATGTATGTATGTATGTATGTATGTATGTGTGTATGTATGTATGTATGTGTGTGTGTATGTATGTGTGTATGTGTGTGTGTGTGTGTGTGTGTGTGTGTGTGTGTGTGTGTGTGTGTGTGTGTGTGTGTGTGTGTGTGTGTGTGTGTGTGTGTGTGTGTGTGTGTGTGTGTGTGTGTGTGTGTGTGTGTGTGTGTGTGTGTGTAATATGCACGCTATCGTGCTTGACATGCTTGACATTGTTCTTGAACTCTGTACATTTCTGCGGTGACTGGCCGGTTAATAATAATAATAATAATAATAATAATTGGTTTTTGGGGAAAGGAAATGGCGCAGTATTTGTCTCATATCTTTGGACACCTGAACCGCGCCGTAAGGGAAGGGATAAAGGAGGGAGTGAAAGCAAAACACAGATTTTCCGGCACCAATTGTCTCTATGAGGTCAACTCAGAGGCACGCTCTGCAACCAGTCTGGAATGGCAAGCGCTAGGCTAATCAACAGGTCGATATTGCTTGCAGTAGCATTCAGGAGATATTTTTGTGAAAAACTGCATTGCCCCCTTCTTCTGGACGAATAAAAAAAAAGAAATTAACTCTGCAATAATATAGCCCCCTCCCCCTTCCCACAACTACTCTCTTTGATAGTTGCCTCTAAATTCGCTACCGTTATAGGACACAATTTAAAAAAAAAAACAGCGGTTGGTAACACTGCTTCATGATCCGCGGAGTCTTGTATGTGATCACAACACTAAATGAAATCAACTTTTGATGTTTGGGTGTATTAAACAAGCCAGGCATCAAAATTCTGAAGCTTAAAATTTTTTTCTTAGGATTAGCGTCTTGTTTTGGTAACACGAAAAGTTTGACCAACGGACTACTATTTTGTCGCGGAGGGATTCTGTGCTGCGGTCCTTAATGTCGGCTGAGCTTCACTCTTGACTTAAGCTCTGTCCGACTGTAGCGACGCTAAAATGGATACCAAGCGATGGCAAGCGTAGCAGGGGGTGGCCTAAAGTTTGGTGGACGGAAGAAATTAAGAAGTTTTTCATGGATAAGGTGGCCGCAGCTGGCACAGGACAAGGTTAATTGGAGGGATATGGGAGATTCACATGTCCTGAAGTGGGCGTTGTCAGGCTGACAACAATGAGGATGATGATGAACACAAAAATCGACTCATCCCTTTTCTGTTCATGACGAAAAATTCACCGGTGTTGCGCTCCCACGTGCTTTTCCTTTTTATTAACTGCGTTCAGGTTAATAGCCACCCGATTCTTGGCCGATCCCCCAGTGTGGGTATGTGCCATCTTTTGATAGGCTAACAACAACAACAACGACTGCGAATATTGGTAAACTCAGAGTGATGCATTTTATTGCGGTTTGGACACAGATGCGGGACTGGGACGCCGACGTTCTATGCAGACAAAACCGGTTCGTGATGCAACGCCTGGCATGATTGCATGCACCGAATAATTAGGCCTGTCGAAGCGTTTTGTGTATAGAATACGCGAGGCCTCCGTCAAGCCAGTTTGAAAGGATGTGCCGGCGTCGAGGCAGTGAGGTGCGCACGACGAGAAACAGGGGTGCACGAGTCATCGCTGTCGAAAGCTGCTACTCGGCGCCTGGCAGAACTGAAAGACCGTAGGGCGAACGGCATTTGCTTCGAGCGTGAGTGCTGGAAATTGGCGAAGAACTGCAGAAGTGAAATGCTAATCCGACTCGGTTGAAACGCGGGAATAATCAAGACGTCGTCGCAAATATACGAGAGCGTCTCATGCCTCCTAAGACTATATGCCTTCTGGGCCACTAGAGAATCTTTATGCGGAAATGAAACAGCTGAGAGTACAGTCTGACAGGTCTTTATGAACTGAGTGTTCCTACATTATTGCTACATAAGCTTTATGCCACCTGTCTCATCATGAAGATGTACTATTAAAACGCGAATTATTACCGCGAATGTACCACCCCCTTCGGAAATATGTTGAAGTGAAGGCTGCAGCTCAAGCGAGGGACATGCATTCTCCAGAAGCACTACCCACCAGCCACCTCTCCTAGCTAAGGACTGCCCACCCTCGACGCACCTGCACCCTCCAGAAAAATTCAGTCACGTGTGTGAAGACTTGGCTTGGAGTAAAATCATCGAAACAATCATCGAGAGTAAATCTGTTTTCGCAGAATTTTTGCATGAGATGCCTGATCGTTTCGTAATTTTTTACTGTATTATGTGTTGCATAGGCGTCATTGGCTGCTGAACTTACCCACACCTGTTAATAGCCGTTATATAACACATGCTGCACTGAACTGCAGTGGGAATAAAGCTATTGATTGAATGGATGATTGAATGATTGAATGGATGATTGAATGATTGATTGATTGATTGAATGATTGATTGATTGATTCATTGATTGATTGATTGATTGATTGATCGACCGATTGATCGGATAAACCGTTTCTCTCGTAGCAACTTCGTACCAGTGTGTACACCTTTGGTTCAAATTATTCAAGGCCACCACGTTTCTTTCTCAGCCATTAATAATGGCTTCCTTTCCCCACCCATCTCTTCCAAATATCGAGGGGTTGAGACTCTCACATAATTACCGTCTCGTAGCATAGGAGCGCCACAAATGCTACAAGGACCGTGTTCACTTAGCTCAGGAGAATGCACACTGGCCTGGATAGTTTTAACGAGTGATAGTGGCTAGTGGATACATAATCGAGCGCGTTGCATCGGTAAACATTCTCATCATTGCATGTGTCTTCCATATTGTCGCGCACTAAGTGACTATATTAATACGGTACCGTCAATGTTTCTGTTGACCTCAGCGCGCTCGTAACGTACGCTTCCTTACCGAATACCTGCGAGGCTTTTTTTTTTTTTTGCTTCTTACCAGCAAACACCCGGGCGCCTGACACGGAAAAACTAACAACTATGTGAGTACGGCACGCAAATTGCGTTTGCCGTACACCGTTAGGACTCTTCCTTGCCAGAGCCAGTTTAGGCATGGCGCTTATCAGATTCATGCAGATGTGCCTGGACCTCGCGTGGGCGCTGCGTCAAAACAAGAAGAATGATGAACAAACAGTGGAACAAAACGAACCAGGGAGAAGAAAAAAATGGGGAGGGGGAGGGTGCAGGTTCAGCGTTTTTCTTCGCGTGCCCTGCCGTGCACTCGACAGGCCGCTATGAGAACAGGGAGGGAGGGAGGTAGAATGCGGAGAAGGCAAGGCGGTGCCCAATTGAGACGTCGGCGCAAACAGGAGGGTCCCCCTCATCATCCGAGCCTGCCCTGCCGCGGCAATTCTGAAAGAACACCCTCCTCTTCCCTTTCTCCTCCTCCTCTTCTCTCTCTCTGGTTCGGCGGGACCATTACAATACGACAAAGCGGCGGCGTCGCGGCTCAGGCAGTGGACACACGGGCACGCGTGCGTAGGGCGACGCGCTTGAGTTGAGCGCTGGGCGCCGCATCCATAAGCGATCAGGCTTGGAGAGCCGCCGATATATCGAACGAGCGGCGGGGAGTAGGAGGAAGGGTAGGGGGGAGGGGCGAAAGGGCGCCTGATAGCGCGTCCACCCCCAGATACTCCAGCGTATGCTAGGAGAGGAGCGAAAGGAGGGTAGAGAAGGGGAAGCAGCGGGCCCGTCGATGGCGATGCCGCTGCTGCTGGCGCTTCTTTCTTGTCCTGCCACTGCTGCTGTCGCCACAGCATGGCACGCATGACACGGGGAAGACGAAATCTGCCGCTCAGCAGTTCGTCGTTGGTCCTGGGTGCTAGGAAAGGGGGGGGGGGGGGGGGTAGACGGGCAGCGCCCTGACGGGGCGCCATCAGGGCCGCTCGAAGACAGTGGGCGGAGCTGTCTTCGACCATTGTCAAGAGACCCGCGAACGCAGCTACGGACAAAAAGGAAGGAAAGGTTGGGGACACGGCCTCTGTGCCGACGACTGGCTGAGGTATTGTTAGTTAGCGTTGGCTGACATAATTACAACCCTGGAAGTTGTTAGATGTTTGTCTCGGTGCTTTTTTTTTTCTCCTATTCTCCTCATTTCTCACGCTGGTGTAGCGTGCGTCTGTTCCGCGGAAGTTGTAGGGGTGACCCCTCACAACGGCGCCAAACCTCCACATTCAACTCTTCCCGTGGAGTGCACGGTCCGTCCGCGTCGGTACACAGTAAACAGAGTGGCCTCGTGATCGACGTGTTCGCCACTCCGTCAAGCAAAACGATCGATCAAGGCTCTCGTTTCGATCAGTCAGTCGCTCCGCGACAGATAGGGCTGAATGAATCATGCACTCGCCAGTTGTTCCGTCGGAAGAGAACTGGTCGCTTGCCTATCCACCCTGTATTCCGTTAACGTAGCAGCGATTAAAGCAAGAGCAACGGTATTGCTTGCTAGACTGGAAATGTGCAATGTTCTTCTTTTTAAAGACAAATGTTTTTGTTTTTATTATTTGCAAATAGATTATCATGTGGCAGGGCCTCCGTCTCGATTTGGAATCAACCTTGATGAGGACGCTGATACTAATGATGGTGGTAGTATACGCTTCCGTTCGTTGCTTCTGTTCGCAAGGAAAACGCATAATGTGAGACCGAATTTTTTTCATTGGCACCGTGTGCCTTCTGGCATAAAGTAGTATCCTACGCATATAGATTCACGCCTTAATCCCGAAGGAAGTCCAGCAACGTCCGGTGGAGGCGTGTTATAAGAGATGATTGGGAAAGTTGGTATACTGTTTTGTGATGAACAACGCGTGCTCAACGGGGAAGAGATTGCGGAGGCTGTGAAAATAATAACTTTCCAGCCGTGCTTCAAGCAAACAAAAGTGATAAGCAAGCACAGAGATATGCTGACGCGGGAAATTATTGAAACCGCAGAAAACCTCTTGGTCAAAGGACGCATGCGTCAACAGCCCTAATTTGGCAATATAAGAAGGGGGGGGGGGGGTTGAAGCGAAAAGCTTCACTAGGCTCGTCAACACCGGGCTTCGCGTGAGCCACACTACAGATTTTCCACAGCTGCGCATGCGCGAAACCGAGTGACGTCACGCGGAGCGCAGGTGGCCGCTGCTGCCGCAGCCGTCGTAGCCACCGCGCGCTGCCTCCGTCGTCTGGCCTTTCGCCATGGAAGGAGAAGAAGACCCAGAAGTGGTATCGTGGGAGTTGGCTCAAAAGCAGCGAAGATATGAAAAGTGCAAGGCTAGACAAGCGGCAGAAACGCCAGAATCACGAGGGGCACGCCTTGCTAAACGGCGGCAAAAGGACGCTGAACTGCACCGTTTGGCTGCGTCACTTGAGAGTGGCCAGGTGAGCGAAGACTGTACTTCGGGAGACGTCGAGCAGTTTCGAAGAAAGAATGAAAAGTCCAGAGCTAAACGAGCAACCGAAACGCCCGAGCAACGAGAGGAGCGTCTCGCTAAGCGACGACGACAAGACGCTCAAAAGCGGCTCTTAGCCGCGTCTGCTACCTGTGTTAGCAGCCAACAGAGCGAAGACGACGACGCTATGGAAGAAGAGGTAAAGACTCGCCGCTACGCAGACTACATGCTGAAACTCAGTGAAAGTGCCAGAGCGGCCAAGGTCTTTACGACAGACTTTGTGGACAACCCGTTCGGCCACGTGTGTGACGTTTGTGAAACACTATGGCATTTGCGGGATCTTAGACGATTGTACAAGCTTTGCACACCTAAGACAACACGTTTTGGAAAAGCTACAAAGGTATACCCAAATTGTAACCCTATGTATGAAACCTTAAGCTAAATCACGAGCATCGCCACGAAGCTTTTCGCTTCGACATATCCAGGCTTAACACTTTAGCTAAGCCTCAGCCCAACTTTTTTTAGCTGAAACCAGTGAGAAGCTGCTGGAACCTGACATCGAGAATGAGATATCTAAGATGACTGGACAAAGAATATTGCCACTCACGCTGAAGAGACGTGCAAATCACCGGCTATCAGAATAGCAGTCTATTGAATTACGTACGTGTTTCGAGCTGCTTCTATTGGGTATGGGTACTTCCAACAATAATTTAAAAAAATAGATATCAGACTTGGGAAACTGGGCAGCCCGCGATCAATAAGCGACTAGCTATGTATTTAATTGATAAAAAAACAGCCAACTTCGTCAGAATAAAAAAGAGACGAAATTGGGTAAGCATAGGGGGTACTGGTTCGTGGATAAATAAGACATAATAATGCGGATCAAGAGAAGGAAAATGGCGACGAGTGGTGTCTACACTAATTACGTGTAACTGTGAAGTACCCCGCTCTTTCCACCGTAGAGACCGCTCTCGACTCGGTTCGCTCGCCGAACACCTCACGACGTGTAAAGTGCCTTGTTTCGCAGCTGTGCCTTCGGGGCAGTGAACAGAAACTTGGTCGCAGCGATGGAAGTTCTGGCTGATTTCGGCGCTGTCCAGTCAAGCCCTCTTGAGATGTTTTAACACTCTGTTTTATTATCTCTCATTACAGCGCTGAATCTGAGTTAGTCATTAAAGTGAAACGTGACACATATAACTCCCACGAAGATGTGTTATGTTTGCTAAATCGTGTCACTCCATTTCGCGTCGTGTCATGTTCTATTATACGTCATGTCACATTACGTACGCTCTTGTGTTTCCTGACACTATGGTTGCACGAACACTTGTAGCGCCAACAGCGTACAAGCCGTGGCCTGTCCATTCAGCCATCCATGAACAAGATAAAAATGTGTAAGGTTAAGCCTTTTAGAGATCAGTTCTCTGAAAGGTTTCTCTGCAAGGTTTCACAAGGAGCGGCATTCGTCTGTGGGCGGAGGTATCTGGTTGACTATGGGAAAAATCAGAACGAGGAAACAAGGGGATTTGTATTTACTTCTACTCTCAATAGAAGGGAAGTAACAGGCAAGTTAGGTTTTAATCCAGGACCGATTACCATATCAATAGAGAAATCATGCACTCGGTAAATGCGATCCGTCATGCCTTGCCCACTTTCTTCCTCTCCACTGAGCGCGCATTTTTTTTTTCTTTTCTTCACTATCTTTCACTCCTCTACCTCTTCAATCTCGTTCAGTCCTCGCCCCTTTCTTCCTCTCCAATCAGTGCGCTTCTTCCCCTTTCCACTTTTCTCGCACTCTATGTGGACACCCTTTACGACGATGGCGACGAGATCTCGGGGAACAGCCATTAACAGCTCTCGCTGTTAATACGGATATTAAGGAGCGAAGATATAACCATTTGATGCAGCCCACGCTTTAAGAAAATGGCAATACATTGATCAAAGTCCGGACTCACCGAGCGAGGTTCGCTTCGCCGCTTGCAGTCAAAGTTAGCCGACGAGCGACCTGAACTGAACTTGATCTTTATTTACCAGAAACGCTGGTGGGTCACCTCTGTAACCAAACAGCTTGACGAGGCCCAGGCAACCCTTACAACCCTTACCTTACAACCCAGGCAACCCTTACCTACAACCTCCAAACGAGTGCGGAGGGCCGGGGCTGGGGCGACTGAGTTGGTGCTGCGATCGCGAAAGCCTCGCAACCTCCGGCTCAGCCCTCAGCAGTATCTCGTCCCCACGAGCTTTGCGCCCACCGAACTGCGAGGGGCCCTTAGTCCAGGGCTCCTACGGCCTTAGCCGTTCGCTGCGCCGGCTGAACCAGCTGTCTCTGCTCCTCTAAGCTCGAGCTGGATAGCACTGCCTCCCACTGCTCAGGTTGTGGGTTTGGGAGCTGCACTCTGTCACCGGCTGTTCCCTCCGCAGTTTGCGACGCGGGCGAAAGTCCGCCCTGGAGAATTTCACCGTCTGGCGTTAATTGCCGCTGCCTCGCCAGCGCACTCTGCTTTGATCGGATACAATTCAAGAACCTCCTTTGAGGGGTGTTGATTCGTTCTCGAGTTTTATATCACTATATCGTGCTGAGGCGTCCATGTTTCTGGTGATGTACAAAGACGTGAAGTGGTTTTATATAGAAGTGAATTCAAGAGAAACTGCGCGGTTAGTCCGTGGTAGTCCCGCGGTTATTCCGTGGTAATCCGTGGTGGTCGTACTGCATAAAATTCAGCATTGTATCCAGTTGTGTACAGTAAGGCAGAGGCTCTTTTTTTCAATTCTCACGGGAGCGTTTTTATGGGGGCAAAACGCTAAGGCGCCCGTGTGCTGCGCGATGTCAGTGCCCGTTAAAGATTCCCAGTTGCTTGAAATTATTCCGGAGCCCTCCACTACGGCACCTCTTTCTTCCTTTATTCTTTCACTCCCTCCTTTATCCCTTCCCTTACGGCGCGGTTCAGATGTCCAACTATATATGAGACAGATACTGCGCCATTTCCTTTCCCCCAAAACCAATTATTATTACCATTACGGGAGCGTTCAATGAGGCCCATGTATTATTTCTCATCATCTACTACTACTAATTGTTTTTCCTGTTCCAAGCTCACCTTGTTGACATGAACAGTCTAGCCTCCTATCTATGCTACCGTAATCGAGTACACCGTATGTGCCCATCTTTTATCCAGATAAGTATATGATTGCAAAATACATTTGATGCATTAGTAGCTGTAGTGATAAAGTTGTAACGTTCAATAGCGGCGACTCTTATACTAACAGACGAATATTCCGCGCAAGCAACGGGGCCAGTCGATGACTGACTGCACCGAATGCAATTACGGACGGCGAGATATGAAACTGAACAAAAGAAAATAAATATGAAGACGTGAAAAAGCGCGGACGGTTGATTTGTTCGGCCCGTCCAGTAGCTTCCGTTCTCGTCTTTGTCCCCATTTTGTTACTGAGTGGCGTCTAAAACACTTCCATTGTAACGCTCGTGGCCAAAGTAAGGGCACTTTCTTTTATACTCTACTCCATGATCCCTCTATACTGATTATAGAGATACTCTACACTCCATCTATGCTGTTTATAGATTATTATGCGAAACAAACAGCCGCGCAGGTTGGTTGCCTCTCGACTGAGGAGCAAGCCGGAGGTACGTTACCCTTGGCGACTGCATGAGCCACTGCGGCGGCGCGTCTGTTCTTTTTGTCTCGTTCTCTGTGCGCGGAGATGGCATCTTTCGTCATCGACCTGTTTCCGCGGCGTTGCCTCTCGCAGCGAGAGGCACCAATTTGGCGGACAAATCGGCCCGCTTACCGCGCGCTGGGCTGGTACAATCGGTCTTCCTTAATTATTGAGCCATCGATCTGCCTGGCTCCACGCCGCCTTTGCACGCGCCCACCGCTCGCACTGCCATCGATGGCTCCTCGATGACGACGCGTCGCTGTTGCAGCTGACGCTTCAACCTGGAAATGCAACTGCGTGGGCGAGTTTAAACTGGCTGGAACCGGTTGAAATCGACGGCATATGTATTAACCTAAACTGACAATGGGGAAAGATATGCTATTGACTACGGAGAAACCACTTAGCTGCGATAGTGGCTGCGCAGTAGCGCTTGCATGTTCAAATACTGACACCCCATACTATATGCCAGTTTCGGTGATGAAGTGTCCTCTTTTGATGCGCGGCGTCACTTTCGAAACTTTCAAACGGCAGCGTTTTCGTATCGCTTTTCGGCGGAAAGTTTTCTCGATTGAGAAGGCCGTTCGAAAAATGAAAACAGCTTTTTTGTTCGAACCCGACCGCGGCGGCTGCGTTTTTATGGAGGAAAAACGCTAAGGCGCCCGTGTGCTGTGCGATGTCAGTACACGTTAAAGATCCCCAGGTGGTCGAAATTATTCCGGAGCCCTCCACTACGGCACCTCCTTCTTCCTTTCTTCTTTCACTCCCTTCCTTATCCCTTCCCTTACGGCGCGGTTCAGGTGTCCAACGATATATGAGACAGATACTGCGCCATTTCCTTTCCCCAAAAACCAATTATTATTATTATTATTATTATTTATGATTCCTACCATTCTTTTTTTCAGTTATATTCGTTTTGTTCATTTATGGGAAGGTTCATATTTGCATTTCAGGTTTCATTCTCTTGCATATACCCATTCGGTCAATCCTTTGAAAGGTGCAGTGCCCTAGATAAGTTTTGGACTCTTTATGTATTTATGGTCGTTGGAGTGGTAGCTGCCGTCACCAAAAACCTCTTTGGTAAGCATCACGGTATTCACGATCGTTCTACATACGGCATCTCGCAATGACTTACAGATATAGAATAAGCCATGCTGAGTACATAAAAGCCCCACTAATTTTACCATTTCTCCACACCCAAGAAGGCACAGTAGTGGAAGCTGCCCCACATATTAATAACTTGGCTTGTCTTCGACTTCCATATCACTTGCACGTCACTTGCATCGCTTCCCCCGACACTTGACGCTTTCACATCACAATCTCCACGTGTGCCTGCCTTGCGTGAGATCGCCACGGGTGCCCAGTTCAAGGAGCTCACAGGGATAACCTTGAAGGCGTTTCGGCTCGGTTGGATGCATGCCTGCTTTGACATGTACTACTGTACGACCTTTTAATGCGTTAGCATTAGAACGCCCATTATTGCAAAACAAGTCCGGAGTTGACGTTGCCGTTTGAAGCCTCTGTAGGCAGCAGGCGAAGTGAAGAGAGGGGTTATTCCTCACCACTTTTGTCTCCCTCCCCTCTCCATGGTGAGCGTAGACAAGGAGAAGGAAAGTCGGAGTGGGAAGACTGAGAAAGGCAAAGGGGGAAGGGGGGGATGGCGAGAGGGACAATGCGGTAGCCAATCAGAGTCGAGATTTGGGGAAAGTGGAGAGGAGTTACGGGACGTCACGTGATGACCGACGGACTGGACGACGTCGCCCACACGCACGGTGTGAACCCGTCAGCAGCAGCGGGTGCTCCGACCGGGGAAACACTATAGTGCTAAAGATTTCTCTGCCGCTTGAATCAGATTGGTCGACCGCGAATTTTGTTTATTATTGCTATGATCTGAACTGAATCGAACAAGCAGGCGTTGAAATTTACGTGTTCCAAGTGTTGCTAGAAAGTACCGTTTTTCTTTTGTTGCTTTTTTTCCCAATCAGTAAATCTTATTCCGCCGTTCTCACAATAAGCTTTCCCGTTTGATGAGACTTCCCGTGAAATTGTGTGGTCTAGGCGCGCACTCTTTCTCCGATTCCAGCCTGCGCTCGCCTCAGCTTTCCCGTGACAGCTGCCTGTTGCTTGAGCCTGCCGTCTAATCTTTGGGAGACAGCTCGAGCTCTACGAAATACCGCGTCGTTCCGATCGCTGGAATTCGTTCCACCTTCTGAACAAATGCGCGGTGAATTTTAGGGGTTTTCATTTTATTCGATACAGTGTTTTTCTGTGGATATATTGTAATAGCTACAGAGGACGGCCTTGAAATTTGGGCTCTGTGGCAAAGCGTGTATTTTTTTCGGTCATATTGCATGAAATCAGTTGATTATTCGCTGAAAGATGCCCCAGTTAGCCAGTAAATGCAATTGCGTTGAATTTTTTTCAAAGAATAAAACAGGATGCCAGTAATGTTTCGGTAGAGTTATCTTGCCATCTATCGTGCATTGAACTTACAGCTGAACATAATAGTGCTGAATATGAGATTCGATTTCGAAAACGCTGGACTCTAAGGCAATAGAGTAATCAGTTACAGCTCCATTGCTTTTGCTTGATGACTGAAGATTTTAAAAATCATAAAGATGCGCCAAGTTTTAATGACAGGCATAATCACAGTGGCAACTGAAATCAGTTCCACATGGTAAATTTCTCTCAAACCACACACAGCAAACAAGACGTGCGCTTCGGGTTCCAAAATCAGTTCCGCAAAGCACTTTCATATGCTTAGAATGCCGGTTATCAGAATCGGTACAGAAACTTTTCGGCATAAACTCTTTACGCGAGTTTGAAGTAGCAATAGTGGTTTATTAAAAAAAGTGAAGGAAAAAAATGTCAGAAGATAAATATCTTTTCCTAAGACGTTTTAGAAAGCTGTATATGTTTCCCTTGTAGTGGTACTACTACGCCAGCCATGACCAGAGAGAAGTGACGTAGATTTGCCCTTTATGCTAAAACTAAGTGTTTGCGACGCGGTGGAGATTCCCTAGCAGCAGGGTGCAAGTCACTTTCGAGGGTCACGTGTAATAAGGATCTTGATAAAGCAAGGTCAATGTAATCAAAGCTTAAAATATGGTGATCGGTGAAATAAACTTTAATTCCTGTGCTGAAATTTCGTAAAGTTCTGCAGTTGAACCTCGTTGTAACGAAGTTGAAGGAGCCCGGCGATTACTTCATTATAGCCGTAGCTTCGTTATAGGCCGTTTTGACCGAGATTCCAAGGGGAATTGTCATTCCTTCGTTGTATTCATTGTTAAGTTGTAGACCGTTTCGTTATAACGAGGTTCGACTGTATGTACATGTGGAGACGACTGCTGATTTCAGTGCTGTCAGCCGTAGTCACTCTATAAGAAAAAGGAAGGTTTCATCCCCTGTTGAAATTCTTTAGCGAAGGAAAAGACGCTTTTCAATGAGTACTGGAGATGTTAGCCAGGCAATTGACACGGTGAATATTCTAGATTAGGGGAGGCTTTTTGAATTGAGCGTAACGTGTAACATGCGCGCAGCGACGCCAGTGATGGTTTTGTGGGCCTGAATGCCTTCTTAAAGGCAATCACTGAAGAAATAAATGGCCAGAACAATGGGTGTTGCCAGGCGTTGGGCTCACCTACAGATGATCTTTCGACTACGCTGATGCTTCTCGTTCAATACCCAACGGCCACAGGAGCACCCGTTATGCCTGCTTCCCTGAGGATCGAGGTCCCCCCGTTCTTAACACAGCCATCTAGGGGTGCCTTGCACAAAACACCCCCCTTTCTGTTAATTTTTTTTTCATCCCGTGCACGGTTTGGCGAGACTCGAGTTCCCTCGTAGAATCGATGGCCCGTACGGCTGTTTCGCTACCCAGCTGAGTGAAAATGAGACGTCATCATGGGGCCTGAGGCAAGTGTGAACGGTATGGAAATTGCGTCTGCATTCCACTTGAACGGCAGCCTTGGGCCTTTACGAGAAATGCAGAACTCGCCCATTCGGTGTCGTAACGGCTAGCTACCCTTAGAACGAAGCCCATGAAGGGGATCGCTGATCGAACGGGCTCCAGGCAGCGATAAAGGCGGGGGAGCTATTGGACTATACGTGTCTAAGCGAGTGTTTCACTGCAGGGCTCCTGCCTATATATATATATATATATATATATATATATATATATATATATATATATATATATATATATATATATATATATATATATATATGTGTGTGTGTGTGTGTGTGTGTGTGTGTGTGTGTGTGTGTGTGTGTGTGTGTGTGTGTGTGTGTGTGTGTGTGTGTGTGTGTGTGTGTGTGTGTGTGTGTGTGTGTGTGTGTGTGTGTGTGTGTGTGTGTGTGTGTGTGTGTGTGTGTGTGTGTGTGTGTGTGTGTGTGTGGAGGTGCGGCACCGAGAATGCCCCCTTTTTCTGAGATGAGTTGATACGATGAACTTAGAAATAATTTTTGTTTTATCAATAAAGAACGGTGGAAACTGAGAAAAGGTTGAGCGGTGATGTGCGTGTGTGTGTGTGGGGGGGGGGGAGGGGCGGGGAGCGTGGGGCGCAGGCGTCAGCGCATAGAATGTTGCATGGTCTCTGAGCTTTCTAGTTTTCGTTCCCCTATTATTTGCATGTCTCAACACATGCACGTCTACCAAAGCGATCGGCGGCTGGGGTCGCCACAGGAGCAGTGAGGCAAACAGCTACTCACGGCAAGCTTGCCCGGTATTGCACTGCCTCCGGGATCGGCCTTGTCTTTAGCGCGTCTTTACTATCCTGTCTTTCTATCCCATCTTTCAACTCCCCTTCTATCCGCACGTGGTAGCGATTATGGCTCGGCTTGAGCCAGTGGGCAGGCCTGTGCACTTTCCTTTTCTTTCTTCCTGGCAACAGACAGACAGACAGACAGACAGACAGACAGACAGACAGACAGACAGACAGACAGACAGACAGACAGACAGACAGACAGACAGACAGACAGACAGACATCGAATAGACGGTAGCGCACTCTCTTCATAGCCAGTTTCAACGCACTTAAGCATGCTTCTTTACGCGTGCTGTGCCAGCTCTGTGTTAATTCTGAACAGCATAAGTGCAATTTCTCGCTGGTTTTGAGGACCGAGGAGAAAGAAATAATGACGTCACGCTTTTCGGTTTCCCGCTCTTCAGCAGTTGGTAGCACCTTACACAGGCGCTCTAGGTTCTTATAGGTATGATTTTACAAGTGAGTAGGCATTTCGTTCAGACGATTCAGGCTCCTTAATGCGTTTAGAGGTAGTTTACGGATTTTTCTGCATTTAATTTTTAATTCAGCTCTCTTTCTAGTTTTCCTTTAAATCCCCACTTTCTCTTTCCCTCAGTGCAGGGTATCAAACTAAACCTTCGCCTCATTATCCTCCCGGCCTCTCTTCTCACCCTTTCTTCGTTACCGAGACTGCATGTAACTTAACTCGGCAGCAAACTCCTTTAGTGCAGCTCAATATTCGCAGGGACACCTAATTTCATTAGTGCTGGCCATGCGACAGCATTAGCATTTGTTGCCTTTACCGGAAGTGACTTCACTTCCTGTCTGGTGACGCCACTTTCGGTCTGGCGTCATGACTTACGTCCAGCCAGTGGTAAAGCTCCAGTCTGGTGACGTCACGTCTTTCGAGCCAATGGGAAAGACTCTGGTCTGGTGACGTCACTTCTTTCCAGCCAATGGTAAATCATCCGGCCTGGTGACGTCACTTCTTTCCAGCCAATGGAAAAACCTCCGGTCTGGTGACGTCACTTTTTTCCAGCCAATGGGAAAGAATCTGGTCTGGTGACGTCACTTCTTTGCAGCCAATGGGAAATCTTCCGGTTGGTGAAGCCACTTCCAAGCGATGGGCGAATTTCATAACCGACAATGCATTTTATCTCCATGGAGCTTCTAATGCTATAGCATTATTAAAGTGCGATTTGTTGCAATCTACTAGGGAAGAGGCGCCTTGCGTTAGAGGAATATTAAACACCATCATCATTAGCCTGGCTACGTCCACTGAAGAATAAAAGTCTCCTCCATATCACTGCAATTAACCCTGTCCTATGCTTGTTGCGGCCACCTTATTCCGGCAAAGTTCCCAATCACATACAGCCACCTAACTCTCTGGTGCACCCTGCTACGCTTGCACCCTGATGTTCCTTTGTTAAAACCGAATGTTGGTTCGATACATGGACTGCCACACCGGGTGACCGAGTAGATCAGAAGCGGGCAACATTTGTGGATTGTTTCCTTCGGTGCGCTTTATATTTCAGAGAACTGATCGATTTTACGTAGTTTTTATTTCGTCTCGCATTACTAATTTGTTTTGCTTCGCATACAACTGAAGAGTTGGTTCGGCGATAACCCTCTTATCACGCTAACGGAGCGCATCGCTAAGCTCTGAGCGCTGCGCTGGAAAGGCTACCGTGTGCCACAGAGATGGCTTTATATGATAACGAATATTATACGGCCACGGTTAATTGGGGAGATATGGGAGAGTCCCTTGTCTCGAAATGGGGGTAGCGATGCTGTTGCTGATGATGAATATTATACAGTTCATTTTTGGTCTTCACAGGCGTTGCAGCGACAAAAATTATGATAATGAGGATAATGAGACCTAACTGTGGAGACAAGGAGGCTGCTTCGGACCTCCTACAGGTTTCCCGTCGTCAGCGCATCCGAATTCCGCGAGAACCGAAGCACGCGGAAAGAAGATATCGTGGTAACGGCTACTGTTCTGGAGAGATTTCGATCGCCTTCTTTCAACGCACCCGCCGCGGTGGCTCAGTGGTTAGGGCGCTCGACTACTGATCTGGAGTTCCCGGGTTCGAACCCGACCGCGGCGGCTGCGTTTTTATGGAGGAAAAACGCTAAGGCGCCCGTGTGCTGTGCGATGTCAGTGCACGTTAAAGATCCCCAGGTGGTCGAAATTATTCCGGAGCCCTCCACTACGGCACCTATTCTTCCTTTCTTCTTTCACTCCCTCCCTTATCCCTTCCTTGACGGCGCGGTTCAGGTGTCCAACGATCTATGAGACAGATACTGCGCCATTTCCTTTCCCCCCAAAACCAATTATTATTATTATTCTTTCAACGCTACCCCCCCCCCCCTCTTTCCTCGCCCTCGAAGCCACCGCTCAGTTACCCGGCCACGTGTACACTTCCGGACTGCGCAACGCGGGATCGACAGGCGGTCCCGCCGGCAGCTGCATGGTGGCGGCCGTTCCGAATAATAATAATAATTGGTTTTTGAGGAAAGGAAATGGCGCAGTATCTGTCTCATATATCGTTGGACACCTGAACCGCGCCGTAAGGGAAGGGATAAAGGAGGGAATGAAAGAAGAAAGGAAGAAAGAGGTGCCGTAGTGGAGGGCTCCGGAATAATTTCGACCACCTGGGGATCTTTAACGTGCACTGACATCGCACAGCACACGGGCAGCGTTCGTGTGCTGTGCGATGTCAGTGCACGTTAAAGATCCCCAGCTGGTCGAAATTATTCCGGAGCGAGCAGCTTTCGAAACGCGTTCCTCCCTGCTGAGTCGCTGGTCATTAAATTGCTTTCGTCGATGTTTCTTCGCCCGTAGTGCGGCGGCTGTTTTGTGGCATTGATTCACGTTTCTTCGCCGTTTTCTTGAGTTGTTCCTTTAACTTACGAGGCCTAACTCTGGCAGTTGCGCGCAGTTCCTTTACATTTTTTTTTCTCTACAACACGAGCGCCGCGGAGGAGAAAGCTTGCGGGCCGCCGTCGTTCGCAGCGGTAATTTTTCGACAAAAAAAAAATCTTACTACCTCTTTCTTAGGAACATCCGACCTTATAGCTAACGCTCTATAAAAGCAGAGTGGGAACGTGCAGGAAATGTCCACGTGTCTCCAACTACGCAGACGCTGTCTACAAAGGGAGAGAGAGAAGAAAGGAAAAAGTAGAGAGGTTAATTAGGCGTAACGCCCTGTTGGCTGCTTTACTCAAGAGAAAGTGACACAGGCAGTGAAAGAGAAGTAAGATAAAAAAAACTTTAGACACTAGTGACCACGTGACGTAGTCATGGATCTATCTTGGCCAATGAAACGTGTTTCCTAAATCGCAAAAGAAAAAGACGCTGAACCCTGCAAACAGGGTTGTGAGAATGAATACGACTCAGCATCCGTCTTTCCTTACCTCTCCTACTGTCCCAAACAACAACAACGCCACCAGATGCTTCATCCGTTCATCTCGTCGACTCAGGCTGCCTCCTATAAACTCCCAGCGCCGTCTAGATCGTCCGCCTCATTTCTCTCGAATCGCGTGCTGACGCCACGAAAAGAAATCTCGCTTAGCACAACATAAACCGCGCGCGTATCCAAAAGGAGGCAGGGGGGGGGGGGGGGGGGGATGCGAGTTAAAATTTCGCTGAGTCTGCGTCGGAGGCGGCGGCGACCACTGCCGTCTCACAGGCCGAGTTTTGGGCTCTGCCTAAGAGCTGGAAAGGCCGATAGAAGGGAGAGAGGGGGGGGGGGGGAGTTTTTCGAGAATACGTACCCAACTCGTCAAAGCGGAAGTTGCTGCGCGTGGCGTTAAACTGAGACTGATCAACTCGAAGAACCTACGGGGATAAAGGAGGTTGAAAGAGAAGGAGTGATAGTAAAGGAGGAAAAGGGGGGGGGGGGGCAACAACTACATTCGCGGGGCAACAACGAAGGCACGAAAGGAGTGCCGTCACCGCCGATGAAGTTGAGGCTGGCGCGCGCTGTAAGCGACGCAAATAAAGGCCAGCGCGTTCAACTGCTGTCCTTGCTTCGCCGGTGGCGGTGGTGATCGTCTTCGTCCAAAGAGGGAAGCATGTGACATTTTTACGAGCCAGAAGCGCGGCTCGTAAACGGAACAAGCGCTTTTACGAGATCCGAGTGTTTTCCCGTTCTCCTCTCTCCTCTCCCCCGCCCCCCCACCCCCGCGGTAAAGTAAGTGGTGGTACGGAGCAGGCGCAGTGGAGGTGGCTGTAAAACCCAAACCGTCACGCTGGAGTTTTTCTCGGTGCGATTGGGGACCTGCGGGGGCGTTTTACTGCGTTAATAGAGAAGGCGGCGTCCTCGCTACCCCCCCCCCCCCTCCCTCGCGTCCCACTCTCTTTCCCGTCGAGACGATTGAGACAAGATGGAGAGCCGAGAAAGACTAAACGGGTGGAATTTAATAACGACGCTGCCCGCCTCGTACGACCATCGGTGCTGTCTTCTTGGCTCGGCCGATGTTGGCGTAGAGGTGTTCTTGTTTCCTCGCTAGCGTCGTCTCGAACGTTTTCGAGGAAATTGCCTGATGTCTCCTCCTTGACCACCCGACCAGTTCAGTCCCCCCTCCATCCCCGCTTCGCTACGGCCTCGCTTCGCTGTGTCTAACGATTCTTGAGCTTAAAACTAAACACGTACACTTAAAGAATGAACCGCTGCGCGCAGTTCTGTGCGGCCGCTTGTTTTTGTTGTCGATTAATTTAATTTTGTTCGATTGGGCGGCCGCGTGCCGCGGCATATATATCTTTGTGCAGCATCGTGTCATTCATTCTGCAGCGTCGCCTCCCGCCGGCTCGGTCGCGTCTTCCTTTATTTCTTTGTTTTATTTCCCTTTTCTTTCTCTCTCGCCACAGGAGAGGGGGGGACGGCATTAATGCTGGCTTTATAAATCACTCCGGGACACGCGAAGCACTCAATAGCTGCCTCTCCGAAGCCTGCGCTGAAGGGCGTGTTGCAGAATCTATATCCACTCTTGCAGCGCGCCGGGTGGTGGCGCCAGCGTTGCTTCTAAGCGGAAGTTTTGACGCAAACCGGAACAATATTTCAAACCCGTGACAGTTCTCCCGCAACCCCTAGGAAAAAGTCGAGTCGGGAAAGCAGGGAGGAGAGAGAGCAGCGAGAAATTCGAGGAAGCGGCGAGGGGGAAAGAAAGCACATGGATGTATACACACAACCGGATGTGTGCTGGAAGACCGGAAGTTGACAGTGGCGCCGCCACTGGCGTCCTCGCGCGGGAAGGGGGGCAGCCACCCGGCTTCTTTCATCCTGACCAAGCTGCAATGAGACAAAACCGCCGCTCGATCGGTTTCTTGGGGTCGTTTCGCGGATTTTTTTCTTTTTTTTTCGGAGGGGGGGGGGGTGTTCCTGCAGTCCAGCTCGCTGGCCGGCTGGTGCGTCGTCCGTTTCTCTGTCTGTTCGTTTTTGGTGGGTGGCTCACTCGCTAGAAGCGAGAGGAAGGCGCCATTGGTTGGCTGTGTTCCCTGGCAACAAATCCTTGACTTGAGCGAGTTTGGTTAAGCCTTTCAGAGATCAAGGCGAGAGCAACTGTTTCTATAGAGTCTGGATCGTTACACGAAAACAAAGCTCCTTTCTTTAAAATAGCGTCTTTCTGATCAGGATAAGTATGAGAGAGTGTTTTGCTGTCAAGCGATGAATCATTTCAGAGATTTCCGCTGTGCAAGAGACTGTCACAATGAGCGCTAGATACTGATTGACAAAAAAAATATTGGAATGTCTGCACTATGATGGCGAATCCCGCGTGGTCTTTAGAGGTAGATCCTGTCTGTCGAGGCTTGAGGGCAGTGTTCTGACCTTGCGCTTTGTCGGCAGATGTGAACAATGACGTTCCGAACTACAATATGAGACTGCATTAAACCTTAAGTGCATTCTTCTCTGTCGAATGTCCCAGTCAAGAGTTCGACAAATATACGCGTGGTGTGGTATTATAGTTTAAACAAGATTCCAGTCAGTGACCAGGTAGAAAGTTGGGCTCAAAGAACCCGTATGTGCTCGTAAAGGTCAGTTCTGTCTTTGATGGGATTGAATCAAAGAATAAATGTGCTCCAAAACGTCAGTTTCATTCTTTATACTTCGTTCGTGGTTGGTGATAACGTCTCCGATCACTTCGGAACGATAACCTTCTTGCGCGGCGCAGATTAGCTCCAGCTGCTAAGTCGAGGGCATCCGTGGGGCTCATAAGGCGATAAAATCTCGCTGCTATGTGTGCGTAACATCTATCGCGAAATCCCCTAATTGCTTCTGTAATTGAACATAAGTTCTCGGTAAAACACGAAGACTACGCTATTCGGTCTATTAGAATTTTAGCATAGCGTATACCGCCACCGCTAATACCGCGTACCGCGAGCAGAGAGTACGCATGCGCAGATCGCGCCGAGGTCGACAGATGGCGCCACGAACCCGCCAGCTGTAAGTACACGTGCCTTGTTGGGACCATCCGCGCATTTGCAGTGGTCCGCGGTTCACGATAAGCTCGCGCTATGGTGAAAGTCTGCAATGTCTCTAATTGTTGTCTTACCCGTGTCAAAGGAGGAGAGAAGGGCGTAATAGTGATGCGAGGAGGGGGGGGGGTAAGGGGGCACTTGAAAATATTGTTTGAAAACAGCAGTGTATGCAGATATCTGCTTGAATATTGATAAGGAGAGCTTACCTTATTATTTACAGTTGCAGTAGCAATAGTAAGCAACCAGTTTCGTTCAAAAATCGTTTTCCGGAAGAAAGGATTCGTAATAGTCTTGTTCGCTTTTGCTCTGCCCGTGCCGTAGCATTCGCGTTTTTTTTTTTTTTTGGTATAGCGCGCAAACTGTTACCCGAAATTTAATTGATTTGACTCGTGATTTGACTCGTAAAGTCATCATGAAAAACCTAACAGTCGCCAAGAAAAGTAAGAACAATAGGGTAAAACAAATGACGTTTCAGGACCATTACGAGTCCCTTGTCCACATATGAAACCCAAAAACCGAACGGCTGTGTTTGTACGAGTGAAGGTCGCTGTAATGAGCATGCGACCTTCACTCATGCGCCAGCGACCTTCATTCGTATAAACACGGCCGTTCCGTTTTTCGTTTTCATATGTGAACAAGGGACTCGTAATGGTCCCGAAACGTCTTTTTTTTTCCCTATTGTTCTCTCTTTTCTTGGCGAGTGTTTGGTTTTTCATAGTGACCTCGTTTCCTCACCAGACGAGTTTTCATCGAACTCTGGACTAAATGCGTATGAACTTGTATGTGACGTAGTTTAGTGATTCGAAGTACTAAGGGCCACAGTAAAGGTAGGTAACAGCGGACAGAGAGGCACTGGTTGCGACTTCGGAGATTTCGTTAACTCGCTGTCTGAACTAACAGGAACTGGCACCGTTTCCCAAAGAACAGCGCCCAGATGGTAACGTTCTTTTAGAAAAAAAAATAATTTATTTTGCTGAGCTTTCTTTTCTTTTGCTTTTCTTATTTTTCCTGTGATTTTCAATGTTAAAGCTTCAAAAACGGTGCTAGTTTGTCGGCTAACAAAGAGGTCCAGCCATGGTATTCGCTGAGCAGTTTGTCTAAACCCTGGGTTCTCTGTGCATGGCATCACTGTCTGTACATCGCATGGCAAAAAATTATTAAACGAAACGGAATTCGTTGCTCTAATCGTTGAAAAGAGTAATAAATACAAAATAACTAACATAACACAACCGCACACTGCAAGAAAGAGTGCCAAAGACGGCAACACTGCGGTAACATATAGAAAACAATTGTTATGTACTACTTCACAAATAACACACACAATATTAGCCATTGTTAATAAGAGTGCAGACCTGATTAAAACTTGTAACCCATGAAATTTACGCTGCGAAAACTCTCTTAAATAATTTTCTAAACAATCAGCCGGTATTTGCTGATACCGTACACTCGCATTCTGGCAAAATTTAGTATTCTTTTGGTAATATTTAACAGAAGTCACTAAAATATTTAACTGTACGCGAAAATCATTTGTAGCTACCGGGCATTAAACTAAATACTCCGGAATTGTTGGTTTTTGTTTCGCGCTTGTGTACCATCCTTCCGTCGACGTGCTTTCTACTTATTTTTTTTTTAATGTCGACACTGCGTATTTTGATCATAACGGCATATCCTCTGTGAAGGAAAAAGAACTAAATACGCCGAGATAGGCAGAAATTCTCGTTATCCAGCCAGCTTTAGAGAAGAGGCAGTCACAACATTGCTGAGCACTTCGTAATTGCAACCGCCCCCCACTCCCACTATTATTTGGCACTGATGTTCTCAAGCAGCCTTTCTCTTATCTAATAAAGCAACCACCATGAGTCTTTCATTTTAAAGCGCAAAGCCAGGCGGTTTAGTTCACCGTACTCGGTCACTTTCCTTTAAATTTTCCGAGCCGCTGCGCTTCTGAGGCAGCTGCTGACCATCAGCTTAAACTGTCTTGAAGCAAGCAGCCGTAACCTGAGTTGCGAGCGCCGAGAAAAGGTTCAGAAAAATGCTTACAGAGAAAAGATTGTGCCGTGCAGGGCTTTTATAGTTCGACTGCTGAGATGTTCGTTCTAGACAGCCAGAAGGCAAGGTTCCCTTAGCCGCGATAAGTTTTCACGCTGGAAGAACATTTCAAACATTTAACTCGGCGGTTGTCTGGAGTTCTTGAAGGGACAAACTTTTCCAGAGACACTGGCGCTTCCATACGTGGTTACGCTCTGATGTTTGTCTTGTTTTGTGTTTACTTCTATGTGGAGAACGATTAAAAAGAATGTTTTTTATGTGAGGGCTCATGCAATGCTAGAATAAGCTTGACTTGCCGAGCGTCTGACAAGCCAGCTATTAGGGAAGCACTAGGAACTGCGAAAATTTGCCCCTTGACCAGAACTTGAGGTGCGCGCCGCTCATCATCGTAATGACAATAGCACTGAGTCTAAGCAGTCCCGCTTCAATTCACTCAGGGACATCGTCAGTCGAGTAAATAAGTCATGGTGAGCTGTCTTGAAAAGCCTTCGATTATGGGTCCCGAGACAAGACGCCACTAACACTTTTTTGTTTTTGTTTTTATTTGAAGATTCTGTCTCTGAACGCTTCCGAAACGAATTCTTTCGCGTGAAAGGTTTCTCAGGACCAGTGCACGAACGATATATGTTGTTCTCAACGACGGCAGGCTCAGGATGCAAAAGAAGCGCGCCTCGCAAAAAGCCGAGTATGTCTCCCTCACCACCTAAGTCCCCGTGATAGCGCACTGACTTTGCACCTCTCCTCCCCACCCCCCTCGTCCTTGCAACTCCTCCCCCCACCTCCTGTGGCAGGTCTTCTTCTTTTCGTCTGAATTTAGACGCGGGTGTTGGTGCCGGAACCGGGGTCCGGAAGTTGCTTCCGCTTTCCTCGACCGGAACCGTTTATGGGCCGCCTCGGTGATTTGTGAACGAGGTCGCGCCTGAGATGATTCGCGCCCGCCTTGCGTGGCGACTTCATCTTCGTCTCTTGGCGTCATCTCTCCGGTCGCCTTTTTATGCTATTGATATTCTTGAGTTTGGCGAATTTCTTTTTCATTTATCCTCAACGTCTTCGCGAGAAATGCTTTGCTTTCCACATTAGTGACTCTCTACTGCAAAGTCGCTTTTATATCGACTGGGATTCTCAAGGGAAAATGCTTAGTCAAGAACTGACTTTTTTTTATTTCTTTCGTGCGCGAGTTTTTTTTCCTCTACAATCAATGTTCGGTTATTTTTGCACTCCACTATTTCTATGGCAGTACTGGTACGGCGTGCCGCGATTGCAGCAATTCACTGAAGAACCTATTTTGCCGGGCTGGTTTTGCATTCTTGTAGTCGTTGCAGCCGGTTTGTTTGTTTTGGTTTGTTTCTTTTTGTTTGGAATCCTTACTTGTCACGTACAATAATGAACACCACGAATTCTCAGTTTTCTACAATATGCGGACAATTTCGAAAGGTTAACGTTATCAAGATGTCGCATTAAACGCCGCCTAGTGCTCCCAATGTATCATTTGCCCGGAATATGCTTTCACTTATGCCATTACGACAAATGTGCATAACTGCACTTCGCAATACCAGTGGAGCGATTCGAAGTAAAGTGTTTTGTTGCTGATATTCACGCCGGTCAGTGAATGCGATATGCACTCAAAAGAATTCACGTGAACACCTAATAACATTTTGTTGGAAATGTGATGCTATAAGCAGCGGTTAATGCGATTATCAGTAGTGACATTCTTTGTGGTCTGGTGACGTCACTTCTGTGCAGCCAATGGGAGTGCTCTCAACTGTTGACGCCATTTCCATCTAGCCAGTAGGAGGGCTCCCGTCTTGTGACGTCACCTTCATCCATCCAATGGGCTAACCTTATGACCGACGACGCATTTCGGCCCCATGGGGCTTCTAATTCTATCGCTTTAAAAAAATCGATATTTTGCTAGTTTGATTTTCTCTGACCTTTCCTACAACCCATCCTTAGCTTCAAGACATTCTCAAGCAAATGTTTTGTTTCCTTGCACAGACCGAGCCTTCTTTCGCATGAGTTAGCATTTTCTATTTTGATATTTTCCGTCGGTTTTATTCTACGGGGATAGCCGATTCACTCACGATACACCGAGTTCACCTGATAGCTAATGAGAATATCGTTCAGTTGAGCTTGGCCCGCAACAAACACCGAACCAGGATAGTTGGAGTGGGTGCTCTCGTGAACGGAGTCGTGGCGCTCTTTTTTTTTTTTCTACGCAGTGGGGGACTGCAAGAAATGTGGAGGCTCGCTTGTTTCTTCTTTGATTCTCCAGAAGCACAAGTTAGATGATGAAACGAGTTTTTCCTGTAAAGCGTGCTTTGCCGCGCATACAGCGTTACTGAGGCGTAGCTTAACTTAGCAGCAAGAAACAGTCGTGCTTTCCTAGGAAACATGGTGTTTCGAAACTGTCTTCCTAATCGCCTGCAAATGCCGCGCACGCAAGACTGCAAAGAGCACCAGAGCGCGGTGTAGGTGAGGGGGGATTGCGGACGCTAGTCTCGGCGGGTAGAAGAGGGATGCACAAATGTCTTGCGCGCGGCAGATTTTCATACAAGAGCTGGACGCATATCTCGAGATAGGTTGATAACTTTATCAGTGAAACAGAGCTTTGCGTTTCATAATATGATGCAAAGCGCCGCAGTGGCTTTTTAATATTTTTGGGCTAGGAATGCGATATATAAATACGAGAATGATGTAATAAAATGCATTGGTGTGCTTCTGTACTACAATCACCTGATTTTACTAGACCTTTACTTTTATAGTCTGTTAAAACATATTGAAAAAAAACTGGAGCTTTGAACAAAATCCGAAATTGTTATGCACTAGAGTTTGTTACTTGTTCCTTCAGTTGAACTCTTATTGTTCTCTGTTTAAGTGCGATTCGTAATGATAATCATCGTGAATGGGTGAGACCTATTATCAATCCGTTTTGTAAGTGTTGTTCTATATGTTTAGTGCTCATTGAATCTCATTAATTATAACAAACATGAACTGTTTCACACGCTTCGGTTCCCTGAGACTAGCCTTCTTACATCCGAAAGTACCTACCACATCACTATACCCGACCCTGGAATGCTGATTCTAATCCTCTCCTTGAAATCTTCTGGATAGTTCGCATCACAGCACCGTACTTATAAAGCTTGCTGCCTCCTCTCGCTCGCAGTTCGAGTGGGATATTACTCGTGGGGCAGCAAAAGTTTTGGTTCTGCTAAATTCGACGAAAAGGCATTGAAGTTTACGTTGGAGGCTATATTCATCCTGCGGTTGAAACGATATAAAAGGCAGTGTGTAGAACAGGCTAGAATAGAACACACTACCACTCTCAGTAGTAGATAAAAAGCGGAAAAACGAGCGCTACCCCAAGCTTGTTCTTTTACGGTGTTGGTGTTTAATTATTTTGTTTGAAATTGTATTGGCTGAAGGCGGTGCGGTTTAACTAGGTATACTCCTCGGAATCGGCCACGCTTGAACCACTCGCCACTGCTGCGATCCTTCACTCCGAAAGGCTACATACAGAAATTGTAATAACAGTAACAAAAAGTTCTTTTGGTCCTAGAGGAGCACAAGAGAGGTGACACTAGTCCCGGCTCAATACTGCGAGGAAGACTGCGCCCTCTTGCGCAGGATCGTGTATTACAGCACAGTCTCC